>NC_058090.1:91535323-91621477 GCF_014858855.1 Bufo gargarizans | reverse complement strand
CCACCTGTTACTCATTACTTACATAGTATGGCATCACCTGTTACTCATTACTTACATAGTATGGCCTCACCTGGTGTTCATTACTTACATAGTATGGCATCTCCTGTTACTCATTACTTACATAGTATGGCTCACCTGGTGTTCATTACTTACATAGTATGGCCTCACCTGGTGTTCATTATTACATAGTATGGCATCTCCTGTTACTCATTACTTACATGGTATGGCACCACCTGGTGTTCATTACTTACATAGTATGGCACCACCTGGTGTTCATTACTTACATAGTATGGCCTCACCTGGTGTTCATTATTACATAGTATGGCACCACCTGTTACTCATTACTTACATAGTATGGCCTCACCTGGTGTTCATTACTTACATAGTATGGCATCACCTGGTGTTCATTATTACATAGTATGGCACCACCTGTTACTCATTACTTACATAGTATGGCGCCACCTGATGTTCATTACTTACATAGTATGGCCTCACCTGGTGTTAATTACTTACATAGTATGGCACCACCTGTTACTCATTACTTACATAGTATGGCGCCACCTGGTGTTCATTACTTACATAGTATGGCGTCACCTGGTGTTCATTACTTACATAGTATGGCATCACCTGGTGTTCATTACTTACATAGTATGGCACCACCTGTTACTCATTACTTACATAGTATGGCGCCACCTGGTGTTCATTACTTACATAGTATGGCCTCACCTGGTGTTCATTACTTACATAGTATGGCACCACCTGTTACTCATTACTTACATAGTATGGCGCCACCTAGTGCTCATTACATACATGGTATGGCGCCACCTGGTGTTCATTACATACATGGTATGACATCACCTGATGTTCATTACTTACATAGTATGGCGCCACCTGGTGTTCATTACTTACATAGTATGGCACCACCTGTTACTCATTACTTACATAGTATGGCGCCACCTGGTGTTCATTACTTACATAGTATGGCCTCACCTGGTGTTCATTACATACATGGTATGGCGCCACCTGGTGTTCATTACATACATGGTTTGGTGCCAGTGCACTTTTTTTGTTGACTATCCCTTTAAATAAACCCTCCTACTACAATCCTATGAAATAACTGACAGGGGGAGTAATAGGAGGTGGAACAGGTGGAGCGGCTGTCATGAAGGCATCTGCCACCTCTTCTCATGCACACGTCCCCCGTCCACACAGGTTGGTCCACATATCGCTCAGAAACAACCAGATTGATGACGAGGGGGCCAGACTCATCAGCCAAGCCCTGCAGAGCCTGAAGGTGACCAACAAGAACCTGGCCGCTCTGGTCCTCAGCTACAACCACATCTCAGACCAGGGGGCCGGGGACATTGCCCAGGTGAGGAGCACTCCTCCTATGAAGGGGGTGCAGCCGGAGGTACCCCCGTCCCGTGGTGGGAAGGGTCATCATCTACAATGTAAATTGCATTTTATTCTAGGCCTTACGATTCAACCGGTCACTGCTGTCCCTCAACCTGTCCAGTAACCAGATCGGGGATCAAGGGGCGCGCGCCTTGGCCGAGGTTGGTAAGGAATCTGAATGTTCTACAGGCCTGCCCCGTCATGTGTGTATAATATAACCCTGTGGTTTAGGTGCTGGGACACTTTCCACTAAGACATACAGAAATAGTGGAGAGGAGGCGACTGTTACTGGAGAAGGAGGCTCAGGAGCAGCCACGATCGGTGAGGAACATGACCAGGAGGTGGGTGGGTCGAGAGGGCAGGCGGTCAAGATTAATGGTTGCCTTTTTCTTAAAGCCGGGCACATCACGCCACGCCGATTCCAAGAGTGAGCGACCACTCAGCCACCACAGCAACTCCGCTGCGGAGAAAGCAGAGAAGTCCCAGGCGCAGAAGGCGAAATCGAGCGTCTCAAAGAAGAAGGAGAAGGTGAGCTGGGTGGTCCTGAGACCTCCATGAGACATGGCCTAACCATGGAGTGACCAGATTCTGAACAAGTTATTGCTATGGAAAGGGGGAGATAAGAGTTTGATAAACATTGGCGCTGCTTATCTCTGGGGCACAAAAGTGTCAGATGAGTTGAACTTCAGCCATCTCATGAATGGTTCTCACAATGGAAGATGTTAGGGAGTCATCAGGTTATTCCCTATACATGATCCCATATGGCCAGCTTAGCTGAATTGACAAACTGAGCTCTGCTACATCACGAGTTATTTATTGTATTACATATTGTTTAGATCTGACCTCATTGTACATATACTATTCTAAACTTTTTTCAGGATCCTCAAAAGAAGGAAGACAAAACGAATGTCAGCAGTGTGGCGAGTGGAGCTTCTACCGTTACAACTCAACCTGGACCTGCTAAGAAAGAAGACCCAAAAACCATCAAAAAACGTAAGTGCGGTCAAACTCCCTGGCTGGTATCAGAGACTGGGGTGTGCGTCTGTTCAAAAATGATGGTGACGTGGTGTATTCACAGTGTAGTGATGGCAACTGTTGTCTTATAGAGACAGCCGGCTCTGACCTAAAGAACGCAAGAGGAAAACCAGTTAAGTCTGCCTCCAAGAGGGCGCCATTACTAGAGCATGAGGTAAGAGACGAGGTGCCCTCCGCAACTGCACTTCAGCCCTGTACAAGTTATTTTAAAACTCAAGATTATATAATAATTCCATCCCTTATGTAAAATAATATAACTACTATAATACTGCCCCCTATGTACAGGAATATAACTGCTATAATACTGCCTCCTATGTACAAGAATATAACTACTATAATACTGCTCCTGTGTACAAGAATATAATTACTATAATACTGCTCCTATGTACAAGAATATAACTACTATAATACTGCCTCCTATGTACAAGAATATACCTACTATAATACTGCTCCCTATGTACAAGAATATAACTACTATAATACTGCTCCTGTGTACAAGAATATAACTACTATAATACTGCTCCTATGTACAGGAATATAACTACTATAATACTGCCCCCTATGTACAAGAATATAACTACTATAATACTGCCTCCTATATACAAGAATATAACTACTATAATACTGCCCCTATGTACAAGAATATAACTACTATAATACTGCCTCCTATGTACAAGAATATAACTACTATAATACTGCTTCTATGTATAAGAATATAACTACTATAATGCTGCCTCCTATGTACAAGAATATGACTACTATAATACTGCCCCTATGTACAAGAATATAACTACTATAATACTGCTCCTATGTACAAGAATATAACTACTATAATACTGCTCCTATGTACAAGAATATAACTACTATAATACTGCCTCCTATGTACAAGAATATAACTACTATAATACTGCTCCTATGTACAGGAATATAACTGCTATAATACTGCTCCTATGTACAAGAATATAACTACTATAATACTGCTCCTATGTACAAGAATATAACTACTATAATACTGCTCCTATGTACAAGAATATAACTACTATGAGGGGGCGGAGCCTAACAGCCGACCGGGACAGACGCATGTGAGAGAGCTCCTCTCCATGTGAGTCAGCAAACTTGTAAATTCTGCTGTCTAGCCGTTCAAAAATGGGCAAAATAGGCAGATATATCCCCAGTGACAAGCCTGAACCCTCCAAGGCAGACAAAATTCCGCAAGAAATGGACAAATTCTTCGCTAAAAAGCCTCCGGCCGCAAGCGCTGCTAAAATGGCGCCACCGGAACAAGATGAGTGGCCACGAGATGCAGAGGGAGCAGAAGGCGTCTCTTCAGATATAGACTCCCGGGCCCGCACCAACTCGTCGGCGCCCATTTCACGCCAGTTTATACAGCAAGCTCTGACATCAGCTCTGGCACCGGTGTTACAGGATCTCATGGAGATTAAAGGTGACCTGAAGCACATAGGACACCGGGTAGAAAGGTTGGAACAAGATCAAGCAGCCATGTTGACCTTTGCTCATACCTTGGGCGGAAACAGCACAGCACTTGCCGCTTCGCTGGATAATGCCTTCGCCTTAATAGAGGACCAAGAAAACCGTAGTCGACGAAAAAACATCCGGCTACGTGGTCTCCCAGAGCTGGTGCCTCATGACGCATTGCCTGAAGCAGCGGCCGCCATTTTTTCCGGCCTACTAGGAAAAGACAGAGCTGCAGAGATTTGTGTGGAAAGAATCCACAGAGCATTACGGCCGAGACCAAAAGACACAGATCCGCCTAGAGATGTAGTGTGCGGTTTGCTGCGATATGTTGACACAGCGGCGATACTTAAAGCTGCCAGAGAGCAGAAAGAATTGGTCTATGAAGGAGCCAAAATCCTAATGTATCAGGACCTTGCACCCTCGACTCTGAGTAAGCGGAGGATTCTGAGGCCGCTCACAGACCATCTTAGAGCAATCAAGATGCCTTACAAATGGCTTTTTCCGTTTGGACTAACCTTTTCATCTGAGGGAAGGAGATGCACGATACGCACACCAGCGGACTTACCGGCAGCCTGGTCCCTTCTCCAGACGACTCCATTAGACATCCCATCTTGGCTACCATCAGCCGACACAGGTGTCCCCTTGCCTGAACTACCGGAGGAGCAGAGGTGGATCCAAGCAGCAAATAAGAGGAAATTCGGCCGCAGGCCTTGAGTTGCTAGCCGGGCTCAGTGCGTCACTTGAAGAGAGACTGCGTTTACCAGAAGCAGAATGGTCGGACTAGGCCACACAATGGACGATATTGATGATCCGTGATGCAAGTATAATGCAAGCCATATTTGTCTGCTGTCTTATGTCTGTTTGTGGGACGCCCAGCCGCCGCCTCGCGGTCGGGTCCCAGTTGGGCCCGGGCTGCGATGCTGCGTATGGGCCGCTCTGTGGCAGGCGGTACCAGTTTACTGTCTTACCGAATGTGGCGGCAGCTCACCCCTCTTGGGGACAGGTCTGGACATCGTATGCTTTCATACCTGTAGGTGTTACATCTAGCAGAGGCCTGTGTCCAGAGGGGTTGGTAGCCCACATGTCGACGTTTGGGTGGACATATCATGGCTGGATTGTGGTAGAGTGTGGACTTAGGGCCGGCCGGGCTAGGTTGTTATGCTGTATACAATATCTAAAGCTGTTTGCTATGACCCAGGAGATATGTTGGTTCTCCCCCCCGGATTGACATGACCCCTCAATCCCACATAACACTCACCAGGGACTCAATGGCGCAACCCTGGTGCAAGCGCCTCAATACGGGTGGGCTTGGGCCGTTTGCGCTTTGCCTCTTTGTGATGGGCTGCGCGATGGGCACAAGCTACCTGTCTTTCATGTTGGAGTCATACTCCATTTTACATTGGTTCTTATTGTTTTTCCCGTTATTGTGTTTCCCTGGCAGCACACGTGATTCTGTATCATTGCTCGCTCTACTGACACTGACTAGTACGTATAATGGCACTGATTAAATGCTCATCACTCAATGTTAGGGGGTTTAACACCCCGCAGAAGAGGTCACAAGTTATATCTACAATGAGGAAGTGGCACACAGATATCTGCTTCCTACAGGAGCTACACTTTAAGTCGGGGCGCGTACCTACCCTCCCCAAAACATATTTTCGGCACTGGTTTTCTAGTGAATTCAACAAAGCAGCCAGAGGGGTGGGCATTGCTATATCGAAGAATGTCCCTTTTCAATTGACGTGTAAGCAAGAAGACCCAGAGGGGCGCTATATATTTATAAAAGGCTCGATTGGTACCCAGGTAGTGACACTTGCCAGTTTATATTGCCCTAACAGGGGACAAGCAAAGTGGTTCATCAATACCCTAAAGAAGTTTGCTTCCTTTGCAGAGGGGATAAGGTTAATAGGAGGGGATCTGAACATGACACTTAACCCATTAGTAGATGCCTCTGATGGCACCTCACAACTAACTCATGCAGTCTTGGGCAGGGTCAATAGCTATCTGGCGGATGCTAACCTGGTGGATTCGTGGAGACTGCTTCACCCTGTTGATAAGGATTTCTCTTTCTTTTCAGCACCACACAACACCTATAAGAGGCTGGATTATATCCTGATCTCTGGCAGCTGTGCGGACGGGCTGGAGCGGTCCACCATTGAACCCATTACGGTTTCTGATCATGCCCCGGTAACTGCCTCACTCCGATTCCCAACTTTACCAACTCAGGATAAACAATGGCGTTTAAACGAGACACTCCTAGATAAAAATTCAGACCTAGATAATCTTAGTCAGAAACTGACTTTATTTTTTAAAGAAAACTGCACTGAAGGAATGCCACTTGCAACCGTCTGGGAGACGCATAAACAGGTCATGAGGGGGGAGCTCATTGCGCTGGGCAGCAGAGTTAAAAGGGTAAGGCAGGAACACCTGAACAATCTACTTAAACAAATTGCTGATATTGAGACGCTACACAAAAGATCGAAAGCCATAGAAGCCAGAGATAAGTTAACCGTTTTACGGAAGCAACTGACTGACCACTTAAACATAGGTCATGCGAAAACGTATCAATATTCGCAGTTTCGCTTTTATTCCCATGGAGATAAGGGCACTAAACTTATGGCCTCCCTGCTTAAGCAAAGGAAAGACTCCATGTACATTGCGGGAATCGACACTAAGGATGGCAATACCTTACACAAAACGTCAGACATAGCCAATGAGTTCCAAAAATTCTATAAAGGCTTATATGGCCTCCCGGAGGAAGTAGTTGGATCCTCGGAGGGAAGAGACTCCCTCATAGATAAGTTTCTTAGCCATATACATTTGCCCACCCTGACTGAGGAAGAGAGCCAGGCGCTACTGTCACCTGTCACTGAGGAAGAGGTGGCTAAATTGCTAGGTTCCATGCCACATGGGAAGAGCCCGGGTCCAGACGGCTTCCCGGTGGGATATTATAAAAAATTCTCAAACATACTGATTCCCTACTTGGCTGCCTGGTGCAATGAGCTTCTGACAGGTTCCCAGTTGCATAAGCAGTCCCTAGAAGCCACAGTTACTATCCTTCCCAAACCAGGAAAGGACCCCAAGCAATGTGGCAGTTATCGGCCAATTTCGTTGCTAAACGTCGACATTAAGGTTTGGGCGAAACTCCTAGCGACTAGGATTAGTGTTCTTCTTCCTAAACTCATAAACCCTGAGCAAACGGGTTTTGTCCCAGGTAGAGAGGGCAGTCACAACTCATGTAGAATCCTGTCCATTATGCAGTTGGCTCTTAAAAAAAAAACCCCACTGGTTATGTTGGGTGTGGACGCGGAGAAGGCCTTCGACCGGGTTAATTGGTCCTATATGTTGCGTACGCTGGAAAAATTTGGTTTTCCCCAGCAGTTCAGAAGCGCTATTATGTCACTTTATGGCGACCCCAGCGCCCGGATCCGAGTTAATGGCACGTTGTCGCCCCCTTTTCCTATAAGAAATGGGACGCGGCAGGGCTGCCCGTTATCACCTGCTTTGTACATTCTCGTAATGGAAACATTGTTACAAGCTATTAGGGAACATCCGGACATTAAAGGTGTTAAATTGGAAAATAGCTCCACCGAACACCTTAATGCGGCATATGCTGACGACCTTCTGGTCATGGTATCCAACCCGGTCGAGGCCTTCCCGCGTCTGCTGGCTCTGTTCGAGCAATACGGTCAAGTGTCTAACTTTAAAGTAAACCATACAAAGTCAGAGGCTATGAACGTATCCGCTCCAGCCCATCAGATTAACCTGCTCAAATCCTCTACTCCTTTTATATGGCAAACTTCTCACCTGTCCTACCTGGGTATCAAGCTTCCTTATAGATTGGATAAATTATTCCAACTAAACTATGCGACATTGTTAAGGGACATCCAACAACAGCTACACACCCTGCGGATTCCATATGTATCATGGATGGGCCGGAAGAATATGCTGAAGGCATTCATCATGCCGAGGTTGCTATATGTGATGCAGATGTTGCCTGTCTTTCTCCCCTCTTCCTTCTTTACGCAAATAAGACGACTTTTTAGCACGTTTCTTTGGAGGGGGAGGGGAGCGAGACTGGCGCATCGCACGCTGATATTGAGGAGGACCCAGGGCGGTATGGCTCTGCCGGATGCTCAATTATATTATAATGCCACTCATCTGAAGAGATGGTTGCAAATTCACGCCCCGTGGTCCAACATTTTGGGTAGAGAATTGGAAATTGCACAACTAGATAAGAAGCAGAGAGCAGGTCTGTGGGGTCTGAACTCCTCTTCACTACACTCCCATGTGTTGCTCAAAGGTACAGCTGCCGTTATTAGACAATTGAACAAAGACAAAAGCTTATTATCTGCACCGTCACCTTTGATGCCAGCCGACCTTGCCCCGTTCCTAACTAGGCCTAAGGCAGATACTATATCACAGACGTGGAACAAAATGCGCCCTTATACAGTAACAGAATTCCTAGATGGGGCGTCAGGGGCTCTTTGTGATCAGCACCCCATAAATAGTGTCCTGTCAACCTGTAACTTTCTGGACGCCATTGAATTTAACTCTGTTAGCAAGTCCCTTCTAAAAGACAGACAAGGCAAGACTGAACCCACTTGGTTCGAGAAGCTGTTACATTTAAAGTCCCCTCCTACGAAATTGGTCTCCAAACTGTATCTAGCACTTAACACACAAAATCCTGTAGGGATTCCTCATTATCTGAAAACCTGGGCTACGGAGCTGGATTTAGAATTCTCCGAAACGGATATCTTGCGCATACACGCGCACTCACACGGGTTCTCACGGTGCGTAAGAGTACAAGAGCACTCATACAAGTTATTGACCCAGTGGTATCACACCCCGAAACAATTATTTACTAAGGGACTTAGCAACTCTGACCTGTGCTGGAGGTGTGGGGAGGGGAGTGGATCACAGACGCATATATTCTGGTCATGTCCGAAACTACGCGAGTACTGGGAGGGAGTATCTGCATCGATAGATAGTATTATGCATAAACATATTCAGCTATCCCCAGAACTGGTGCTTCTCTGGCTGCCCAGGCCTGGCTTGTCTCCATCCAAATCAAACTTACCTACACATCTAATTCAAGCTGCAAGGCTTCTAATCCCACAGAAATGGCTTAGTGAGGAACCCCCTACGCTGCCACATTGGGAAGCAAAGGTGGATCAGATATGCAGAATGGAGGAGCTGGCTAGCTGGGAGATCAGACGACACGACAAATATCTCAAATTATGGGCCCCATGGTTGACACATAGGAAACAAGAGATAGACCCCCAGACTCCAGGAATGCGGGGATAGCAGATTAGTCAGTAGCCTGATTTCTGTTCATACTAAAATTTTAAAAGGCTTAGTAGAGAGTATACAGACGGAGCTGATTGAAAGACGTGTGTATCGCGTGTGTGCAGGAGGGTCTCTCTAGGGAGACCTCATTATCCCAACCCCCCTTGTACCCCAAGTTAATGGACTGTTGTCCGGTTCAGTTAGGAACTTTGTGTTTTCTGACATTAAATGCATGGTAGATATTTGCATTTCACTTACCTATGCAAGATATGGGCGCATGGTACATGAAGGGTATTTTGCACATAGGGAGCAGAGCGTAAAAGCCTCCGCAAACAATCAACACTGGATATCACTTAATGACGTGACCTCATGTATTTCGTATACCTCTGCTTGTCTCCCATTACACTGTATAATTTGACTGTGTACAGCTCTGTCTTGCATGGCAGAATGGATGCTCAACAGATGTGTTGAAACCTTTTGCTTGCTTACCAATAAAAAGAAATTTGACAAAGAATATACCTACTATAATACTGCCTCCTATGTACAAGAATATAACTACTATAATACTGCTCCTATGTACAAGAATATAACTACTATAATACTGCTCCTATGTACAAGAATATAACTACTATAATACTGCTCCTATGTACAAGAATATAACTACTATAATACTGCTCCTATATGCAAGAATATAACTACTATAATACTGCTCCTATATACAAGAATATAACTACTATAATACTGCCTCCTATGTACAAGAATATAACTACTATAATACTGCTCCTATGTACAAGACTATAACTACTATAATACTGCTCCTATGTACAAGAATATAACTACTAATATACTGCCTCCTATGTACAAGAATATAACTACTATAATACTGCCTCCTATGTACAGGAATATAACTACTATAATACTTCTCCTATGTACAAGAATATAACTACTTTAATACTGCTCCTATGTACAAGAATATAGCTACTATAATACTGCCCTCTATGTACAAGAATATAACTACTATAATACTGCCTCCTATGTACAAGAATATAACTACTATAATACTGCTCCTATGTACAGGAATATAACTACTATAATACTGCTCCTATGTACAAGGATATAACTACTATAATACTGCTCCTATGTACAAGAATATAACTACTATAATACTGCTCCTATGTACAAGAATATAACTACTATAATGCTGCTCCTATGTACAAGAATATAACTACTATAATACTGCTCCTATGTACAGGAATATAACTACTATAATACTGCTCCTATGTTCAAGAATATAACTACTATAATACTGCCTCCTATGTACAAGAATATAACTACTAATAATACTGCTCCTATGTACAAGAATATAACTACTATAATACTGCTCCTATGTACAAGAATATAACTACTATAATACTGCTCCTATGTACAAGAATATAACTACTATAATACTGCTCCTATGTACAAGAATATAACTACTATAATACTGCTCCTATGTACAATAATATAACTACTATAATACTGCTCCTATGTACAAGAATATAACTACTATAATACTGCTCCTATGTACAAGAATATAACTACTATAATACTGCTCCTATGTACAAGAATATAACTACTATAATACTGCTCCTATGTACAAGAATATAACTACTATAATACTGCTCCTGTGTACAAGAATATAACTACTATAATACTGCCTCCTATGTACAAGAATATAACTACTATAATACTGCCTTCTATGTACAAGAATATAACTACTATAATACTGCCTCCTATGTACAAGAATATAACTACTATAATACTGCCTCCTATGTACAAGAATATAACTACTATAATACTGCTCCTATGTACAAGAATATAACTACTATAATACTGCTTCCTATGTACAAGAATATAACTACTATAATACTGCCCCTATGTACAAGAACATAACTACTATAATACTGCCTCCTATGTACAAGAATATAACTGCTATAATACTGCTCCTATGTACAAGAATATAACTACTATAATACTGCCTCCTATGTACAAGAATATAACTACTATAATACTGCTCCTATGTACAAGAATATAACTACTATAATACTGCCTCCTGTGTACAAGAATATAACTACTATAATACTGCTCCTATGTACAAGAATATAACTACTATAATACTGCTCCTATGTACAAGAATCTAACTACTATAATACTGCTCCTATGTACAAGAATATAACTACTATAATACTGCTCCTATATACAAGAATATAACTACTATAATACTGCCTCCTATGTACAAGAATATAACTACTATAATACTGCCTCCTATGTACAGGAATATAACTACTATAATACTGCTCCTATGTACAAGAATATAACTACTATAATACTGCTCCTATGTACAAGAATATAACTACTATAATACTGCTCATATGTACAAGAATACTATATAATACTGCCCCTATGTACAAGACTATAACTACTATAATACTGCTCCTATGTACAAGAATATAACTACTATAATACTGCTCCTATGTACAAGAATATAACTACTATAATACTGCCTCCTATGTACAAGAATATAACTACTATAATACTGCTCCTATGTACAAGAATATAACTACTATAATACTGCTCCTATGTACAAGAATATAACTACTATAATACTGCCTCCTATGTACAAGAATATAACTACTATAATACTGCCTCCTATGTACAAGAATATAACTACTATAATACTGCCTCCTATGTACAAGAATATAACTACTATAATACTGCCTCCTATGTACAAGAATATAACTACTATAATACTGCTCCTATGTACAAGAATATAACTACTATAATACTGCTCCTATGTACAAGAATATAACTACTATAATACTGCCTCCTATGTACAAGAATATAACTACTATAATACTGCCTCCTATGTACAAGAATATAACTACTATAATACTGCTCCTATGTACAAGAATATAACTACTATCCAGACCACCCAGACCCTTCATTACAAGAAGCAACAGACTTGTTTCTGAGAGGCCTTAGTTTACCCCAGATATCCCCACAAGAAGGTGATACCTTATTAGAGCCAGTCACTGAACTCGAAGTAAAAGCCCTACTAACCTCTATGCCCATGGGTAAAAGCCCCGGCCCGGATGGATTCCCGGTGGGCTATTATAAAAAATTCCCAGATATATTGATACCGCATCTGGTAACATGGTGCAATGCACTCCTGAACGGGGAAACCCTACATAAGCAAGCTCTGGTGGCCACAGTCACCATACTCCCAAAGCCTGGGAAGGATCCCCTTCTCTGCGGTAGCTATAGGCCAATCTCACTACTTAACGTAGATATAAAAATATGGGCCAAACTCCTAGCAACGCGGCTGAGTCGCCTGCTCCCCAAACTTATCCACCCCGACCAATC
Organism: Bufo gargarizans; assembly: GCF_014858855.1. Lineage (NCBI taxonomy): Eukaryota > Metazoa > Chordata > Amphibia > Anura > Bufonidae > Bufo > Bufo gargarizans. Next base: position 91,608,880 of record NC_058090.1, on the reverse strand, counting down.
TGGCTTTGTTCCTGGGAGGGAAGGGAACCACAATTCCTGTAGACTGATCACTGCAATACAGTGGGCCAAAAAGAAAAACCTCCCCTTAGCGCTTCTTAGTGTTGATGCGGAGAAGGCCTTCGACCGGGTGAGCTGGGATTTTATGAAAAGGACAATGTCGAGGTTTGGAATCCCGACAAGATTTCAGGAAGCTGTCATGTCACTATATAAAGGTCCGAGCGCAAAAATCAGGGTCAACGGTACATTGTCTCCGTCCTTCCCTATCTGTAATGGGACGCGTCAGGGCTGCCCCCTATCTCCCGCCTTGTATATACTGGTCATGGAGACTCTCCTTCAGGCTATTAGGGAGCATGTGGATATTCGGGGGGTGAAAACAGGAGATAACGGTGCAGAATATATTAACGTGGCTTATGCCGACGATTTACTGATCATGGTCTCCAACCCGGTCGAGGCCTTCCCGCATCTTCTGAAGCTATTTGAGGAGTATGGTAGGCTATCAAATTACAAAATGAATTATTCCAAGTCAGAAGCTTTAAATATTACTGCCCCGGCGAGCTCCATAGCCATTTTAAAATCCACTACGCCCTTCAAATGGCAACCCACATGTGTTTCCTATCTGGGGGTCAAGATCTCCGCGTCCACGGACGATCTATTCCGGCTCAATTATACTCCCCTAATAACGGAGGTCCAAAAACTGCTTCAATCACTACGCCTCTCCTATTCCTCTTGGATGGGAAGGAAAAACATCCTAAAAGCGTTTGTCCTTCCAAAAATTACGTACGTATTACAGATGTTGCCAATATTTCTACCTAACTCGTACTTTACAAAGCTCCGCAGGCTTTTTGCGACTTACCTGTGGGGCGGGAAGAAGGCTAGGGCTCCTCACCAGAGGCTCGTACTGGGGCGTGGTCATGGAGGTATAGCACTGCCGGATGTCCAAACATACTACAGGGCCATACACCTGAAGAGGTGGTTGCAGCTCCACTCCCCTGCCTATCACACATTGGGCACGGAATTGGAACTAGTGCAGCTTACCCAACAGCAGAAAGCAGCTTTATGGGGTCAATCCAATGCATCACTGCACTCCTACGTGCTCCTAAAGGGCACCAGTTTGGTCATTAAACAGCTCAACAAGGCTCACGGGCTCCTACAGAACCCTCCCGGTGCGATGCCAGCAGACCTTATACCACACACTGTCCAATCTCCAGGTACTCAGGTCTCACAGATCTGGCACAGATTCAGAAGTTTCTCCGCAGCCAAATTTATAGGGAAAGTACGCGGCACCCTACCGGAGCAACACCCACTCAGTCTGATTTGGAAGGCAGCTAACTTCCTAGACCTCATATCTATAACAGCTGCTGGGAAACAGCTACTCACCCAGAAACCATGTGTACTGACCTCGAAATGGTTCGAGAAGTTAGCGAGCCCCCCCTCCCCTCAACGCAAATTGATATCTAACATATATATGGCCTTGAATACACCTCAGCGCCACATAACCCCACAATATGTCCACACCTGGGCCAACGACCTTCAGACCACTTTCTCGGAGACAGATGTTCTCCGCATGCACGCACACTCGCATGGCTTCTCCCGCTGTGTGAAGATCCAGGAACATTCATATAAGGTTCTCACGCAGTGGTACCTTACCCCCAAACAACTATTTCTTAGTGGCTTGAGTGACCACGACAAGTGCTGGAGATGTGGGGAGGAAGGTGGCACTCTTCTTCACATTTTCTGGTCCTGTCCTAAAATAAGAGGATACTGGGATAACGTCTCCCGGATCATTGACGGAATTCTAAACATTAAACTGACATTGTCCCCTCAACTGGTCCTTTTATGGCTCCCAACAAAGGACCTTTTGCCATCAAAGAACAAGCTTCCTACACACCTGATTCAAGCTGCACGCTTACTTATCCCCCAAAAGTGGCTGAGTGTAGATCCCCCTACAGTCTCTCAATGGTTAAACAAACTAGACCATATACACCGTATGGAGGAACTGGCAGGGTGGGAACTTAGGACACACGAGAAACATAAGAAGTTATGGGCCCCCTGGGTTGCGTATAGGCGCGCGAATGGTACTTCAGCATCCTAGTGATTTTTGATGGACAACAACCTTATGATAGCCCCATAGTTGTGACAGACACATTAGCAGGAACGGAAGAAGCCAACCGTCTTCCTCTCTTTGGATCCATCCAATACACCTCAACTGCCTTGGACCGTATCTGTCCAGTTCTAGGGACATTTTGTACCCCCCCCCCACCCTCCTTATTGGTTTGTGTTGACCTTACCTACCTCAGGTTATACTTTGATTGTCAATTGCCAATATTTGCTGACCTTGACATGGAAAATGCACCTTTCATATGTCTTAAGCATAATGTCTAAGCATAATGTCTATGCATATGTCAATTGCGAGTATGATTGTTTGTAACAATCTTGACTTATACATCACTGTATGTTGTGCTTTTCTTGATGCTTTTCAATAAAAGGACAATTGACAAAGAATATAACTGCTATAATACTGCTCCTATGTACAAGAATATAACTACTATAATACTGCTCCTATGTACAAGAATATAACTACTATAATACTGCTCCTATGTACAATAATATAACTACTATAATACTGCTCCTATGTACAAGAATATAACTACTATAATACGGCTCCTATGTACAAGAATATAACTACTATAATACTGCTCCTATGTACAATAATATAACTACTATAATACGGCTCCCATGTACAAGAATATAACTACTATAATACTGCTCCTATGTACAAGACTATAACTACTATAATACTGCCTCCTATGTACAGGAATATAACTACTATAATACTGCTCCTATGTACAAGAATATAACTACTATAATACTGCCTCCTATGTACAAGAATATAACTACTATAATACTGCTCCTATGTACAAGAATATAACTACTATAATACTGCTCCTATGTACAAGAATATAACTACTATAATACTGCTCCTATGTACAAGAATATAACTACTATAATACTGCTCCTATGTACAAGAATATAACTACTATAATACTGCCTCCTATGTACAAGAATATAACTACTATAATACTGCTCCTATGTACAGGAATATAACTACTATAATACTGCTCCTATGTACAAGAATATAACTACTATAATACTGCTCCTATGTACAAGAATATAACTACTATAATACTGCTCCTATGTACAAGAATATAACTACTATAATACTGCCTCCTATGTACAATAATACTACTATAATACTGCCTCCTATGTACAAGAATATAACTACTATAATACTGCTCCTATGTACAAGAATATAACTACTATAATACTGCTCCTATGTACAAGAATATAACTACTATAATACTGCTCCTATGTACAAGAATATAACTACTATAATACTGCTCCTATGTACAAGAATATAACTACTATAATACTGCCTCCTATGTACAAGAATATAACTACTATAATACTGCTCCTATGTACAAGAATATAACTACTATAATACTGCTCCTATATACAAGAATATAACTACTATAATACTGCTCCTATGTACAAGAATATAACTACTATAATACTGCTCCTATGTACAAGAATATAACTACTATAATACTGCCTCCTATGTACAAGAATATAACTGCTATAATACTGCCTCCTATGTACAAGAATATAACTACTATAATACTGCTCCTATGTACAAGAATATAACTACTATAATACTGCTCCTATGTACAAGAATATAACTACTATAATACTGCTCTATGTACAGGAATATAACTACTATAATACTGCCTCCTATGTACAAGAATATAACTACTATAATACTGCTCCTATGTACAAGAATATAACTACTATAATACTGCTCCTATGTACAAGAATATAACTGCTATAATACTGTCTCCTATGTACAAGAATATAACTACTATAATACTGCCCCCTATGTACAAGAATATAACTGCTATAATACTGCTCCTATGTACAAGAATATAACTACTATAATACTGCTCCTATGTACAAGAATATAACTACTATAATACTGCCTCCTATGTACAAGAATATAACTACTATAATACTGCTCCTATGTACAAGAATATAACTACTATAATACTGCCTCCTATGTACAAGAATATAACTACTATAATACTGCCTCCTATGTACAAGAATATAACTACTATAATACTGCTCCTATGTACAAGAATATAACTACTATAATACTGCTCCTCTGTACAAGAATATAACTACTATAATACTGCTCCTATGTACAAGAATATAACTACTATAATACTGCTCTATGTACAGGAATATAACTACTATAATACTGCTCCTATGTACAAGAATATAACTGCTATAATACTGCCTCCTATGTACAAGAATATAACTGCTATAATACTGCTCTATGTACAGGAATATAACTACTATAATACTGCCTCCTATGTACAAGAATATAACTACTATAATACTGCTCCTATGTACAAGAATATAACTACTATAATACTGCTCCTATGTACAAGAATATAACTACTATAATACTGCCCCCTATGTACAAGAATATAACTGCTATAATACTGCTCCTATATACAAGAATATAACTACTATAATACTGCTCCTATGTACAAGAATATAACTACTATAATACTGCCTCCTATGTACAAGAATATAACTACTATAATACTGCTCCTATGTACAAGAATATAACTACTATAATACTGCTCATATGTACAGGAATATAACTACTATAATACTGCTCCTATGTACAAGAATATAACTACTATAATACTGCTCCTATGTACAAGAATATAACTACTATAATACTGCTCCTATGTACAAGAATATAACTACTATAATACTGCCTCCTATGTACAAGAATATAACTACTATACTACTGCTCCTATGTACAAGAATATAACTACTATAATACTGCTCCTATGTACAAGAATATAACTACTATAATACTGCCTCCTATGTACAAGAATATAACTACTATACTACTGCTCCTGTGTACAAGAATATAACTACTATAATACTGCCTCCTATGTACAAGAATATATCTACTATAATACTGCTCCTATGTACAAGAATATAACTACTATAATACTGCTCCTATGTACAAGAATATAACTACTATAATACTGCCTTCTATGTACAAGAATATAACTACTATAATACTGCTCCTATGTACAAGAATATAACTACTATAATACTGCTCCTATGTACAAGAATATAACTACTATAATACTGCTCCTATGTACAAGAATATAACTACTATAATACCGCCCCCTGTGGATAGATAGCAGTATTGTCCTGACACCTGACGATGTATTTTCAGCAGGCAGAGGTAACAGAAGTCGTTAACCCTTTGCTGGAACAAGCTGACTATCGAGATGGGAAAGTTTATCTCCCTGGAAACAAAGTTCTGATCAGTCTGAACCTTTCACGTGAGTAGAAGTTCCTGCGGTGGGCATGACGCGGGCAGAGAAGTATAATCCCATCATCCGGGCATCAAAGTGCGCCCCCTGCTGGCAGCACTGGTAGCAGTGTAAGTTCTCATACACCGATTTCCATCTCACAGGGAACAGGGTCACGGAGGAGGGGCTTAAAGGCTTTCTGACCGCAATAGAGGCTCAGGTCCAGGAGGCTAAACCTGCAGGGGCCAGGACTCACACAGGACTATTGAGGCTATCTTTGGCGGTAAGTCTTCCATGTTCTGGAATCCCGGGGTCCATGGTCCAATCCAGATTAAAGGGGTTCTCTAGCTTTAAAAATGGACAACCCCTTTAAGAAGGGGGGGGGATCAACACTGGATCAATCTATATGGTTCTTTTAGAAGGGATTTGCCTCCATCTAGTGGATGGAAGTGGAATTACCACAGAAGGAATCTTATGAATCCAACGCTCTGTGAGGGCCCTCCAGATATAGGGCCCCGGTTCTCTTTGTGTAGATCTATATATGTAACGCCACTTCTTCTCTCCGGATCTCTAGAAGAACCGGTTTCCAGCAGACTGCTCAACCTTTGCCCAGATCCAGGAGATGATGCTGTCGCGGGACCCCATCCACAAGTCCTCCAGGTCTTCTGTAGACGAGCAGATGATGTAACCCGGGATGTGCAGTGACATCATTGCTGGCAGGAAGTGACATCATCATCCCGGCTGTATAGTATTTCCTTCTGTAGACGAGCAGATGATGTAACCCGGGATGTGCAGTGACATCATTGCTGGCAGGAAGTGACATCATCATCCCGGCTGTATAGTATTTCCTTCTGTAGACGAGCAGATTATGTAACCCGAGATGTGCAGTGACATCATTGCTGGCAGGAAGTGACATCATCATCGCGGCTGTATAGTATTTCCTTCTGTAGACGAGCAGATGATGTAACCCGGGATGTGCAGTGACATCATTGCTGGCAGGAAGTGACATCATCATCGCGGCTGTATAGTGTTTCCTTCTGTAGACGAGCAGATGATGTAACCCGGCATGTGCAGTGACATCATCGCTGGCAGGAAGTGACATCATCATCGCGGCTGTATAGTGTTTCCTTCTGTAGACGAGCAGATGATGTAACCCGAGATGTGCAGTGACATCATCGCTGGCAGGAAGTGACATCATCATCGCGGCTGTATAGTATTTCCTTCTGTAGACGAGCAGATTATGTAACCCGAGATGTGCAGTGACATCATTGCTGGCAGGAAGTGACATCATCATCGCGGCTGTATAGTATTTCCTTCTGTAGACGAGCAGATGATGTAACCCGGGATGTGCAGTGACATCATTGCTGGCAGGAAGTGACATCATCATCGCGGCTGTATAGTGTTTCCTTCTGTAGACGAGCAGATGATGTAACCCGGGCTGTGCAGTGACATCATTGCTGGCAGGAAGGGACATCATCATCGCAGCTGTATAGTGTTTCCTTCTGTAGACGAGCAGATTATGTAACCCGAGATGTGCAGTGACATCATTGCTGGCAGGAAGTGACATCATCATCGCGGCTGTATAGTGTTTCCTTCTGTAGACGAGCAGATGATGTAACCCGAGATGTGCAGTGACATCATCGCTGGCAGGAAGTGACATCATCATCGCGGCTGTATAGTGTTTCCTTCTGTAGACGAGCAGATGATGTAACCCGAGATGTGCAGTGACATCATCGCTGGCAGGAAGTGACATCATCATCGCGGCTGTATAGTATTTCCTTCTGTAGACGAGCAGATTATGTAACCCGAGATGTGCAGTGACATCATTGCTGGCAGGAAGTGACATCATCATCGCGGCTGTATAGTATTTCCTTCTGTAGACGAGCAGATGATGTAACCCGGGATGTGCAGTGACATCATTGCTGGCAGGAAGTGACATCATCATCGCGGCTGTATAGTGTTTCCTTCTGTAGACGAGCAGATGATGTAACCCGGGATGTGCAGTGACATCATTGCTGGCAGGAAGGGACATCATCATCGCAGCTGTATAGTGTTTCCTTCTGTAGACGAGCAGATTATGTAACCCGAGATGTGCAGTGACATCATTGCTGGCAGGAAGTGACATCATCATCGCGGCTGTATAGTATTTCCTTCTGTAGACGAGCAGATGATGTAACCCGGCATGTGCAGTGACATCATTGCTGGCAGGAAGTGACATCATCATCCCAGCTGTATAGTGTTTCCTTCTGTAGAATATGAATAAATGAATATTGTTTTCTCTTCTGCATCGATTGCCCTCACTATTACCACACTCCAAAAATGTTCCCCTTCTGAGGAGCCCCTGCCCCCAGTACCTACCTCAACGAAGCTCCAAAGGAAGGTAGTGCCCAGTGCAGTGCCGCTGTTAGATCGGAGCGGGGGTTCGGTACGAGGAGCGTTACATTTTTATTTATTTTTTAGAATGAAAACGAAATTAATATGGACAACCCCTTTAAATAAGGTGCAGTACCAGAAGCAACCACATGATCACTGATGGCGCTGTTGGATACTGCTGTGCAGGAGCTGGGAGTAGCGCTACCAGGTTGAGCCCTCTTTGACCACGAAGGGGACGCTGGGACCCCCTCCAATCACCTGCCCCCAAATGAGCATGCGCAGTGCTGCTCCATTCATTCTCTATGGGAGCGCTGTACAGTATGATAGAATGAAGCAGCAAGTTGCATGCTCGGCCTGCCGCACCATCCGGAGTGGGGAACCAGACCCCCACCGATCAGTTAGGAATACCCCTTTAAGGATCCCACTGCCCATGGAATTACAACTCAGCGTGTCTGTAGCTCACAGTAGATGTAGCAGAGCTAAACGTGTTATATAGCGGTTAATATTCTGTATTGTGGTACTGCGGTTCGCCTACCAGCCGCAGTCCTGGGGAATAGCGCGTGTGCGCAGAGCTCTAGAGGAAGTCTGGTAGTTCATGCAGCGACCACAAGGCGGCGGTATAGCCTAGGGATTGTGCAGTGTAGTCTGTAGGTATATAGCGGCATCCTATCCCGCCGCGGTTTGCAACGGAGAGAGTGACAAGACAGCAAGCAATGAAAAGGAACAAGAGGGAGGAGCCTGTGCAAGAGCTTACAATCTAATGTCGAGGATATGCACATGAACGAGCGCCCACACAGCAGTGCCAGGTGCCTGTCAGGACACACATAATGATGTCACACAGCGCCCATACAGTATTACCAGTCCCAGTGTGCACATAGACGTGCTTATACAATAGTGTCACACATCAATACTCTACTGCCAGTCCCACAGTGAACACAATAGTGCCAGGGAAATACTGTAGGGGGCACATACAATAGTGCCAGGGAAATACTGTAGGGGGCACATACAATAGTGCCAGTCATTTACAGTGGTGCCAGTTATACAGTATTTCGGTGCACATGTAATATTGCCAGGCTTATTTCAGTGCAGATACAATAGAGCCGCTCATATATACAGTAAGTGCACATACATCATTCATATACCATAGTACCAGTCATATATCAGTGCACATATCATAGTACCCATCATATACCAGTGCACATACCATAGTACCAGTCATATATCGGTGCACATACCATAGTACCAGTCATATACCGGTGCACATACCATAGTACCAGTCATATACCGGTGCACATACCATAGTACCAGTCATATACCGGTGCACATACCATAGTACCAGTCATATATCGGTGCACATACCATAGTACCAGTCATATACCAGTGCACATACCATAGTACCAGTCATATATCGGTGCACATACCATAGTACCAGTCATATATCGGTGCACATACCATAGTACCAGTCATATACCGGTGCACATACCATAGTACCAGTCATATATCGGTGCACATACCATAGTACCAGTCATATACCGGTGCACATACCATAGTACCAGTCATATATCGGTGCACATACCATAGTACCAGTCATATATCAGTGCACATACCATAGTACCAGTCATATATCGGTGCACATACCATAGTACCAGTCATATATCGGTGCACATACCATAGTACCAGTCATATACCGGTGCACATACCATAGTACCAGTCATATACCGGTGCACATACCATAGTACCAGTCATATACCGGTGCACATACCATAGTACCAGTCATATATCGGTGCACATACCATAGTACCAGTCATATACCAGTGCACATACCATAGTACCAGTCATATATCGGTGCACATACCATAGTACCAGTCATATACCAGTGCACATACCATAGTACCAGTCATATACCAGTGCACATACCATAGTACCAGTCATATATCGGTGCACATACCATAGTACCAGTCATATACCAGTGCACATACCATAGTACCAGTCATATACCAGTGCACATACCATAGTACCAGTCATATATCGGTGCACATACCATAGTACCAGTCATATACCAGTGCACATACCATAGTACCAGTCATATACCAGTGCACATACCATAGTACCAGTCATATACCAGTGCACATACCATAGTACCAGTCATATACCAGTGCACATACCATAGTACCAGTCATATATCGGTGCACATACCATAGTACAGTCATATCAGTGCATCATAGTACCAGTCATATCGGTGCACATATCCATAGTACCAGTCATATATCGGTGCACATACCATAGTACCAGTCATATACCGGTGCACATACCATAGTACCAATCATATACCGGTGCACATACCATAGTACCAGTCATATATCGGTGCACATACCATAGTACCAGTCATATACCGGTGCACATACCATAGTACCAGTCATATACCGGTGCACATACCATAGTACCAGTCATATACCGGTGCACATACCATAGTACCAGTCATATACCGGTGCACATACCATAGTACCAGTCATATATCGGTGCACATACCATAGTACCAGTCATATATCGGTGCACATACCATAGTACCAGTCATATATCGGTGCACATACCATAGTACCAGTCATATATCAGTGCACATACCATAGTACCATCATATATCGGTGCACATACCATGGTACCAGTCATATACCGGTGCACATACCATGGTACCAGTCATATATCAGGTGCACATACCATAGTACCAGTCATATACCGGTGCACATACCATAGTACCAGTCATATACCGGTGCACATACCATAGTACCAGTCATATATCGGTGCACATACCATAGTACCAGTCATATACCGGTGCACATACCATAGTACCAGTCATATATCGGTGCACATACCATAGTACCAGTCATATATCGGTGCACATACCATAGTACCAGTCATATATCGGTGCACATACCATAGTACCAGTCATATATCGGTGCACATACCATAGTACCAGTCATATATCGGTGCACATACCATAGTACCAGTCATATACCGGTGCACATACCATGGTACCAGTCATATATCGGTGCACATACCATAGTACCAGTCATATACCGGTGCACATACCATAGTACCAGTCATATATCGGTGCACATACCATAGTACCAGTCATATATCGGTGCACATACCATAGTACCAGTCATATACTGGTGCACATACCATAGTACCAGTCATATACCGGTGCACATACCATAGTACCAGTCATATACCAGTGCACATACAATAGTACCAGTCATATATCGGTGCACATACCATAGTACCAGTCATATATCGGTGCACATACCATAGTACCAGTCATATACCAGTGCACATACCATAGTACCAGTCATATATCGGTGCACATACCATAGTACCAGTCATATATTGGTGCACATACCATAGTACCAGTCATATACCGGTGCACATACCATAGTACCAGTCATATATCGGTGCACATACCATAGTACCAGTCATATATTGGTGCACATACCATAGTACCAGTCATATACCGGTGCACATACCATAGTACCAGTCATATATCGGTGCACATACCATAGTACCAGTCATATACCGGTGCACATACCATAGTACCAGTCATATACCAGTGCACATACCATAGTACCAGTCATATACCAGTGCACATACCATAGTACCAGTCATATATCGGTGCACATACCATAGTACCAGTCATATATCGGTGCACATACCATAGTACCAGTCATATATCGGTGCACATACCATAGTACCAGTCATATACCGGTGCACATACCATAGTACCAGTCATATACCGGTGCACATACCATAGTACCAGTCATATACCGGTGCACATACCATAGTACCAGTCATATACCGGTGCACATACCATAGTACCCGTCATATACCGGTGCACATACCATAGTACCAGTCATATATCGGTGCACATACCATAGTACCAGTCATATACCGGTGCACATACCATAGTACCAGTCATATACCGGTGCACATACCATAGTACCAGTCATATATCGGTGCACATACCATAGTACCAGTCATATACCGGTGCACATACCATAGTACCAGTCATATATCGGTGCACATACCATAGTACCAGTCATATACCGGTGCACATACCATAGTACCAGTCATATACCAGTGCACATACCATAGTACCAGTCATATACCAGTGCACATACCATAGTACCAGTCATATACCAGTGCACATACCATAGTACCAGTCATATATCGGTGCACATACCATAGTACCAGTCATATACCGGTGCACATACCATAGTACCAGTCATATATCGGTGCACATACCATAGTACCAGTCATATATCGGTGCACATACCATAGTACCAGTCATATACCGGTGCACATACCATAGTACCAGTCATATATCGGTGCACATACCATAGTACCAGTCATATACCGGTGCACATACCATAGTACCAGTCATATACCGGTGCACATACCATAGTACCAGTCATATACTGGTGCACATACCATAGTACCAGTCATATACCAGTGCACATACCATAGTACCAGTCATATACCGGTGCACATACCATAGTACCAGTCATATATTGGTGCACATACCATAGTACCAGTCATATACCAGTGCACATACCATAGTACCAGTCATATATCGGTGCACATACCATAGTACCAGTCATATACCGGTGCACATACCATAGTACCAGTCATATATCGGTGCACATACCATAGTACCAGTCATATACCGGTGCACATACCATAGTACCAGTCATATATCGGTGCACATACCATAGTACCAGTCATATATCGGTGCACATACCATAGTACCAGTCATATACCGGTGCACATACCATAGTACCAGTCATATACCAGTGCACATACAATAGTACCAGTCATATATCAGTGCACATACCATAGTACCAGTCATATATCAGTGCACATACCATAGTACCAGTCATATACCAGTGCACATACCATAGTACCCGTCATATATCGGTGCACATACCATAGTACCAGTCATATACCAGTGCACATACCATAGTACCCGTCATATATCGGTGCACATACCATAGTACCAGTCATATATCGGTGCACATACCATAGTACCCGTCATATATCGGTGCACATACCATAGTACCCGTCATATATCAGTGCACATACCATAGTACCAGTCATATATCGGTGCACATACCATAGTACCAGTCATATACCGGTGCACATACCATAGTACCAGTCATATACCGGTGCACATACCATAGTACCAGTCATATATCGGTGCACATACCATAGTACCAGTCATATATCGGTGCACATACCATAATATCCGTCATATACCGGTGCACATACCATAGTACCAGTCATATACCGGTGCACATACCATAGTACCAGTCATATACCGGTGCACATACCATAGTACCAGTCATATATCGTGCACATACCATAGTACCAGTCATATACCAGTGCACATACCATAGTACCCGTCATATATCGGTGCACATACCATAGTACCAGTCATATATCGGTGCACATACCATAGTACCAGTCATATACCGGTGCACATACCATAGTACCCGTCATATATACGGTGCACATACCATAGTACCAGTCATATATCGGTGCACATACCATAGTACCAGTCATATATCGGTGCACATACCATAGTACCAGTCATATACCGGTGCACATACCATAGTACCAGTCATATACCGGTGCACATACCATAGTACCAGTCATATACCAGTGCACATACCATAGTACCCGTCATATACCAGGTGCACATACCATAGTACCCGTCATATATCGGTGCACATACCATAGTACCAGTCATATATCGGTGCACATACCATAGTACCAGTCATATATCAGTGCACATACCATAGTACCAGTCATATATCGGTGCACATAACCATAGTACCAGTCATATACCGGTGCACATACCATGGTACCAGTCATATATCGGTGCACATACCATAGTACCAGTCATATACCGGTGCACATACCATAGTACCAGTCATATATCGGTGCACATACCATAGTACCAGTCATATACCGGTGCACATACCATAGTACCAGTCATATATCGGTGCACATACCATAGTACCAGTCATATATCGGTGCACATACCATAGTACCAGTCATATATCGGTGCACATACCATAGTACCAGTCATATATCGGTGCACATACCATAGTACCAGTCATATATCGGTGCACATACCATAGTACCAGTCATATACCGGTGCACATACCATGGTACCAGTCATATATCGGTGCACATACCATAGTACCAGTCATATACCGGTGCACATACCATAGTACCAGTCATATATCGGTGCACATACCATAGTACCAGTCATATATCGGTGCACATACCATAGTACCAGTCATATACTGGTGCACATACCATAGTACCAGTCATATACCGGTGCACATACCATAGTACCAGTCATATACCAGTGCACATACAATAGTACCAGTCATATATCGGTGCACATACCATAGTACCAGTCATATATCGGTGCACATACCATAGTACCAGTCATATACCAGTGCACATACCATAGTACCAGTCATATATCGGTGCACATACCATAGTACCAGTCATATATTGGTGCACATACCATAGTACCAGTCATATACCGGTGCACATACCATAGTACCAGTCATATATCGGTGCACATACCATAGTACCAGTCATATACCGGTGCACATACCATAGTACCAGTCATATACCTGTGCACATACCATAGTACCAGTCATATACCAGTGCACATACCATAGTACCAGTCATATATCGGTGCACATACCATAGTACCAGTCATATATCGGTGCACATACCATAGTACCAGTCATATATCGGTGCACATACCATAGTACCAGTCATATACCGGTGCACATACCATAGTACCAGTCATATACCGGTGCACATACCATAGTACCAGTCATATACCGGTGCACATACCATAGTACCAGTCATATACCGGTGCACATACCATAGTACCCGTCATATACCGGTGCACATACCATAGTACCAGTCATATATCGGTGCACATACCATAGTACCAGTCATATACCGGTGCACATACCATAGTACCAGTCATATACCGGTGCACATACCATAGTACCAGTCATATATCGGTGCACATACCATAGTACCAGTCATATACCGGTGCACATACCATAGTACCAGTCATATATCGGTGCACATACCATAGTACCAGTCATATACCGGTGCACATACCATAGTACCAGTCATATTACCAGTGCACATACCATAGTACCAGTCATATACCAGTGCACATACCATAGTACCAGTCATATACCAGTGCACATACCATAGTACCAGTCATATATCGGTGCACATACCATAGTACCAGTCATATACCGGTGCACATACCATAGTACCAGTCATATATCGGTGCACATACCATAGTACCAGTCATATATCGGTGCACATACCATAGTACCAGTCATATACCGGTGCACATACCATAGTACCAGTCATATATCGGTGCACATACCATAGTACCAGTCATATACCGGTGCACATACCATAGTACCAGTCATATACCGGTGCACATACCATAGTACCAGTCATATACTGGTGCACATACCATAGTACCAGTCATATACCGGTGCACATACCATAGTACCAGTCATATACCGGTGCACATACCATAGTACCAGTCATATATTGGTGCACATACCATAGTACCAGTCATATACCAGTGCACATACCATAGTACCAGTCATATATCGGTGCACATACCATAGTACCAGTCATATACCGGTGCACATACCATAGTACCAGTCATATATCGGTGCACATACCATAGTACCAGTCATATACCGGTGCACATACCATAGTACCAGTCATATATCGGTGCACATACCATAGTACCAGTCATATATCGGTGCACATACCATAGTACCAGTCATATACCGGTGCACATACCATAGTACCAGTCATATACCAGTGCACATACAATAGTACCAGTCATATATCAGTGCACATACCATAGTACCAGTCATATATCAGTGCACATACCATAGTACCAGTCATATACCAGTGCACATACCATAGTACCCGTCATATATCGGTGCACATACCATAGTACCAGTCATATACCAGTGCACATACCATAGTACCCGTCATATATCGGTGCACATACCATAGTACCAGTCATATATCGGTGCACATACCATAGTACCCGTCATATATCGGTGCACATACCATAGTACCCGTCATATATCAGTGCACATACCATAGTACCAGTCATATATCGGTGCACATACCATAGTACCAGTCATATACCGGTGCACATACCATAGTACCAGTCATATATCAGTGCACATACCATAGTACCAGTCATATATCGGTGCACATACCATAATATCCGTCATATACCGGTGCACATACCATAGTACCAGTCATATACCGGTGCACATACCATAGTACCAGTCATATACCGGTGCACATACCATAGTACCAGTCATATATCGGTGCACATACCATAGTACCAGTCATATACCAGTGCACATACCATAGTACCCGTCATATATCGGTGCACATACCATAGTACCAGTCATATATCGGTGCACATACCATAGTACCAGTCATATACCGGTGCACATACCATAGTACCCGTCATATATCGGTGCACATACCATAGTACCAGTCATATATCGGTGCACATACCATAGTACCAGTCATATATCGGTGCACATACCATAGTACCAGTCATATACCGGTGCACATACCATAGTACCAGTCATATACCGGTGCACATACCATAGTACCAGTCATATACCAGTGCACATACCATAGTACCAGTCATATACCAGTGCACATACCATAGTACCCGTCATATATCGGTGCACATACCATAGTACCAGTCATATATCGGTGCACATACCATAGTACCAGTCATATACCGGTGCACATACCATAGTACCAGTCATATACCAGTGCACATACCATAGTACCAGTCATATACCAGTGGATATAAAAAGTCTACACACCCCTGCTAAAATGTCAGGTTTCCGTGCTGTAAAAAAATGAGACAAAGATAAAAAAAATTTTTTCCACCTTTAATGTGACCTATAAACTCAATTAAAAAACAAACTGAAATCTTTTAGGTGGAGGGAAGAAAACAAAACTAACCAAAATAATGTGGTTGCATAAGTGTGCACACCCTCTTATAACTGGGGATGTAGCTGTGTTCAGAATTAAGCAATCACATTCAGAATCCTGTTACATAGGAGTCAGCATACACCGGCCATCATGTAAAGTGCCTCTGATTAACCCCAAATAAAGTGCAGCTGCTCTCGTTGGTCTTTCCTGAAATTGTCTTCGTCGCATCCCACAGCAGAAGCCATGGTCCACAGAGAGCTTCCAAAGCATCAGAGGGATCTCATCGTTAGAAGGTATCAGTCAGGAGAAGGGGACAATGCATTAGATAGACCATGGAACACAGTGAAGACCGTCATCATCAAGTGGAGAACATATGGCCCAACAGTGACATCACCAAGAACTGGACGTCCCTCCAAAACTGAGGAAAGACGAGAAGATAACTGGTCTGGAGGCTACCAAGAGGCCTACAGCAACATTACAGGAGCTGCAGGAATATCTGGCAAGTACTGGCTGTGTGGTACATGTGACAACAATCTCCCGTATTCTTCATATGTCTGGGCTATGGGGTAGAGCGGCAAGACGAAAGCCTTCTCTTACCAAGAAAAACATCCAAGCCAGGCTACATTCTGCAAAAACACATCTGAAGTCTCCCAAAAGCATGTGGGAAAAGGTGTTATGGTCTGATGAAACCAAGGTTGAACTTTTTGGCCATAATTCCAAAAGATATGGTTGGCCCAAAAACAACACATCACCAAAAGAACACCATCCCCACAGTGAAGCATGGTGGTGGCAGCATCATGCCAAGGGGATGTTCTTCTTCAGAACTGGGGCCTTAGTTAAGCTAGAGGGAATTCTGAACAGTTCCAAATACCGGTCAATATTGGCACAAAACCTTCAGGCTTCTGCTAGAAAGCTGAACATGAAGAGGAACTTCATCTTTCAGCATGACAACGACCCAAAGCATCCATCCAAATCAACCAAGGAATGGCTTCACCAGAAGAAGATGAAAGTTTTGGAATGGCCCAGCCAGAGCCCAGACCTGAATCCGATTGAAAATCTGTGGGGTGATCTGAAGAGGGCTGTGCCCAGGAGATGCCCTCGCAATCTGTGGGGTGATCTGAAGAGGGCTGTGCCCAGGAGATGCCCTCGACATCTGTGGGGTGATCTGAAGAGGGCCGTTCCCAGGAGATGCCCTCACCATCTGTGGGGTGATCTGGAGAGGGCCGTGCCCAGGAGATGCCCTCGCCATCTGTGGGGTGATCTGAAGAGGGCCGTGCCCAGGAGATGCCCTCGCCATCTGTGGGGTGATCTGAAGAGGGCCGTTCCCAGGAGATGCCCTCACCATCTGTGGGGTGATCTGGAGAGGGCCGTGCCCAGGAGATGCCCTCGCCATCTGTGGGGTGATCTGAAGAGGGCTGTGCCCAGGAGATGCCCTCGCCATCTGTGGGGTGATCTGAAGAGGGCCGTGCCCAGGAGATGCCCTCGCTGTCTGTGGGGTGATCTGCAGAGGGCCGTGCCCAGGAGATGCCCTCGCCGTCTGTGGGGTGATCTGAAGAGGGCCGTGCCCAGGAGATGCCCTCGCCATCTGTGGGGTGATCTGAAGAGGGCCGTGCCCAGGAGATGCCCTCGCCATCTGTGGGGTGATCTGAAGAGGGCCGTGCCCAGGAGATGCCCTCGCCATCTGTGGGGTGAGCTGAAGAGGGCTGTGCCCAGGAGATGCCCTCGCCATCTGTGGGGTGATCTGAAGAGGGCCGTGCCCAGGAGATGCCCTCGCCATCTGTGGGGTGATCTGAAGAGGGCTGTGCCCAGTAGATACCCTCGCCATCTGTGGGGTGATCTGAAGAGGGCCGTTCCCAGGAGATGCCCTCGCCATCTGTGGGGGGATCTGAAGAGGGCTGTGCCCAGGAGATGCCCTTGCCATCTGTGGGGTGATCTGAAGAGGGCTGTGCCCAGGAGATGCCCTCGCCATCTGTGGGGGGATCTGAAGAGGGCTGTGCCCAGGAGATGCCCTTGCCATCTGTGGGGTGATCTGAAGAGGGCTGTGCCCAGGAGATGCCCTCGCCATCTGTGGGGTGATCTGAAGAGGCCCGTGCCCAGGAGATGCCCTCGCCATCTGTGGGGTGATCTGAAGAAGGCTGTGCCCAGGAGATGCCCTCGCCATCTGTGGGGTGATCTGAAGAGGCCCATGCCCAGGAGATGCCCTCGCCATCTGTGGGGTTATCTGAAGAAGGCTGTGCCCAGGAGATGCCCTCGCCATCTGTGGGGTGATCTGAAGAGGGCTGTGCCCAGGAGATGCCCTCGCCATCTGTGGGGTGATCTGAAGAGGGCTGTGCCCAGGAGATGCCCTCGCCATCTGTGGGGTGATCTGAAGAGGGCCGTGCCCAGGAGATGCCCTCGCCATCTGTAGGGTGATCTGGAGAGGGCCGTGCCCAGGAGATGCCCTCGCCATCTGTGGGGTGATCTGAAGAGGGCCGTGCCCAGGAGATGCCCTCGCCATCTGACAGATTTGGAGAGTTTGTACAAAGAAGAGTGAAGTCACAATGTGCCATGCTGATAGACCCAAAGACTGAGAGCTGGAGTAACATCACAAGGTGCTTCAACGAAGTATTAAAGGGTGTGCAGACTTATGCAACCACATTATTTTATGTTTCTATTTGTTAACCCTATGCATGCACCAGATTCTGGGCAGAGGTTTGGATGATGTTTGTGACACTTTTCCTTTTCTTAACTCTTTCCTTACCAAATAGTCCTCTCTTTGAGGACACACGCTGCCGCAGTGCTGGCAGCTGATTGGCGGGAGGTAGGTGGCTCTGTGAGTGACGTCGCGGCTCCTGTCGGAGGGAGGTAGGTGGCTCTGTGAGTGACGTCGCGGCTCCTGTCGGAGGGAGGTAGGTGGCTCTGTGAGTGACGTCGCGGCTCCTGTCGGAGGGAGGTAGGTGGCTCTGTGAGTGACGTGGTGCACAAGCCCCCGCTGGTCTCCCACGCTCCGAGGACACCTCCTACCAGATTTCCCCTTTTGGTTGTGTCGCAGGAAGGCAGACGACACAATGGGGGAGGAGCGGCTGCGTCCTAGTGACATCTGTCTCTGGGAACGCTGGGTGACAACCAGTATGACCATAGATCGGAGGTCCATGGCCTGAAGATGCACTGGGCCAAGATCATGTTGTGCCACAGTTATAACATTTCATCTGGACATGAACATCAAATCCTACACTGTGTGATGTCCAGACCTGAGCGGGAGGGGGCGGAGCATGACACAGGGAGTGGATGGAGGGTTCCTTTAAGTGTGTCAAATAACTGCTAATGTCAGCAGTCGCTGTATAGCTCCCCATTATACACAATGTTATGGGGGGATCTGTGGATGACACTGTTATGGGGGGATCTGTGGAGGACACACTGTTATGGGGGATCTGTGGAGGACACACTGTTATGGGGGATCTGTGGAGGACACACTGTTATGGGGGGATCTGTGGAGGACACACTTATGGGGGATCTGTGGAGGACACACTGTTATGGGGGATCTGTGGAGGACACACTGTTATGGGGGGATCTGTGGAGGACACACTGTTATGGGGGGGGATCTGTGGAGGACACACTGTTATGGGGGATCTGTGGAGGACACTGTTATGGGGGATCTGTGGATGATGCACTGTTATGGGGGATCTGTGGAGGACACGCTGTTATGGGGGATCTGTGGAGGACACACTGTTATGGGGGATCTGTGGAGGACACACTGTTATGGGGGATCTGTGGAGGACACTGTTATGGGGGGATCTGTGGATGACACACTGTTATGGGGGATCTGTGGAGGACACACTGTTATGGGGGATCTGTGGAGGACACTGTTATGGGGGGATCTGTGGAGGACACACTGTTATGGGGGATCTGGGGAGGACACACTGTTATGGGGATCTGTGGAGGACACACTGTTATGGGGGATCTGTGGAGGACACACTGTTATGGGGGATCTGTGGAGGACACACTGTTATGGGGGATCTGCTGAGGACACACTGTTATGGGGGATCTGTGGATGACACTGTTATGGGGGATCTGTGGAGGACACACTGTTATGGGGGATCTGTGGATGACACACTGTTATGGGGGGTCTGTGGAGGACACACTGTTATGGGGGGGATCTGTGGAGGACACACTGTTATGGGGATCTGTGGAGGACACACTGTTATGGGGGATCTGTGGAGGACACACTGTTATGGGGGATCTGTGGAGGACACACTGTTATGGGGGATCTGTGGAGGACACACTGTTATGGGGGATCTGTGGAGGACACACTGTTATGGGGGGATCTGTGGAGGACACACTTATGGGGGATCTGTGGAGGACACACTGTTATGGGGGATCTGTGGAGGACACACTGTTATGGGGGGATCTGTGGAGGACACACTGTTATGGGGATCTGGGGAGGACACACTGTTATGGGGGGATCTGTGGAGGACACACTTATGGGGGATCTGTGGAGGACACACTGTTATGGGGGATCTGTGGAGGACACACTGTTATGGGGGGATCTGTGGAGGACACACTGTTATGGGGGATCTGGGGAGGACACACTGTTATGGGGATCTGTGGAGGACACACTGTTATGGGGGATCTGTGGATGACACACTGTTATGGGGGATCTGTGGAGGACACACTGTTATGGGGGATCTGTGGAGGACACACTGTTATGGGGATCTGTGGAGGACACACTGTTATGGGGGGATCTGTGGAGGGACACACTTATGGGGGATCTGTGGAGGACACACTGTTATGGGGGATCTGTGGAGGGACACACTGTTATGGGGGGATCTGTGGAGGACACACTGTTATGGGGGATCTGGGGAGGACACACTGTTATGGGGGGATCTGTGGAGGACACACTTATGGGGGATCTGTGGAGGACACACTGTTATGGGGGATCTGTGGAGGACACACTGTTATGGGGGGATCTGTGGAGGACACACTGTTATGGGGGATCTGGGGAGGACACACTGTTATGGGGGATCTGGGGAGGACACACTGTTATGGGGGATCTGTGGATGACACTGTTATGGGGGATCTGTGGAGGACACACTGTTATGGGGGATCTGTGGATGACACACTGTTATGGGGGGGGGGGTCTGTGGAGGACACACTGTTATGGGGGGGATCTGTGGAGGACACACTGTTATGGGGATCTGTGGGAATGGGGGACACACTGTTATGGGGGATCTGTGGAGGACACACTGTTATGGGGGATCTGTGGAGGACACACTGTTATGGGGGATCTGTGGAGGACACACTGTTATGGGGGATCTGTGGAGGACACACTGTTATGGGGATCTGTGGAGGACACACTTTTGATGTGAGGACACACTGTTATGGGGGATCTGTGGAGGACACACTGTTATGGGGGGATCTGTGGATGACACTGTTATGGGGGGGATCTGTGGAGGACACACTGTTATGGGGGATCTGTGGAGGACACACTGTTATGGGGGATCTGTGGAGGACACACTGTTATGGGGGGATCTGTGGAGGACACACTTATGGGGGATCTGTGGAGGACACACTTATGGGGGATCTGTGGAGGACACACTGTTATGGGGGATCTGTGGAGGACACACTGTTATGGGGGGGATCTGTGGATGACACTGTTATGGGGGGGATCTGTGGAGGACACACTGTTATGGGGGATCTGTGGAGGACACACTGTTATGGGGGATCTGTGGAGGACACACTGTTATGGGGGATCTGTGGAGGACACACTGTTATGGGGGATCTGTGGATGACACACTGTTATGGGGGATCTGTGGAGGACACACTGTTATGGGGGATCTGTGGAGGACACACTGTTATGGGGGATCTGTGGATGACACACTGTTATGGGGGATCTGTGAATGACACACTGTTATGGGGGATCTGTGGAGGACACTGTTATGGGGGATCTGTGGAGGACACACTGTTATGGGGATCTGTGGAGGGACACACTGTTATGGAGGATCTGTGGAGGACACACTGTTATGGGGGATCTGTGGAGGACACACTGTTATGTGGGATCTGTGGAGGACACACTGTTATGGGGGATCTATGGATGGACACTGTTATGGGGGGGATCTGTGGAGGACACACTGTTATGGGGGATCTGTGGAGGACACACTGTTTTGGGGGATCTGTGGAGGACACACTGTTATGGGGGATCTGTGGAGGACACACTGTTATGGGGGATCTGTGGAGGACACACTCTTATGGGGGATCTGTGGAGGACACACTGTTATGGGGGATCTGTGGAGGACACTGTTATGGGGGGATCTGTGGAGGACACTGTTATGGGGGGATCTGTGGAGGACACTGTTATGGGGGGATCTGTGGAGGACACAATGTTATGGGGGATCTGTGGATGACACTGTTATGGGGGATCTGTGGATGACACTGTTATGGGGGATCTGTGGAGGACACACTGTTATGGGGGATCTGTGGAGGACACACTGTTATGGGGGATCTGTGGATGACACTGTTATGGGGGGATCTGTGGAGGACACAATGTTATGGGGGATCTGTGGATGACACTGTTATGGGGGATCTGTGGATGACACTGTTATGGGGGATCTGTGGAGGACACACTGTTATGGGGGATCTGTGGAGGACACACTCTTATGGGGATCTGTGGAGGACACACTGTTATGGGGGATCTGTGGAGGACACTGTTATGGGGGGATCTGTGGAGGACACTGTTATGGGGGGATCTGTGGAGGACACAATGTTATGGGGGATCTGTGGATGACACTGTTATGGGGGATCTGTGGATGACACTGTTATGGGGGATCTGTGGAGGACACACTGTTATGGGGGATCTGTGGAGGACACACTGTTATGGGGGATCTGTGGATGACACTGTTATGAGGGATCTGTGGAGGACACACTGTTATGGAGGATCTGTGGAGGACACACTGTTATGGGGGATCTGTGTAGGACACACTGTTATGGGGGATCTGTGGAGGACACAATGTTATGGGGGATCTGTGGATGACACTGTTATGAGGGATCTGTGGATGACACTGTTATGGGGGATCTGTGGAGGACACACTGTTATGGGGGATCTGGGGAGGACACACTGTTATGGGGGATCTGTGGAGGACACAATGTTATGGGGGATCTGTGGATGACACTGTTATGAGGGATCTGTGGATGACGCACTGTTATGGGGGATCTGTGGAGGACACACTGTTATGGGGGATCTGTGGAGGACATTGAGTCCGGTTCCATGCCATCCTCTGTGGTCACAGTGACATCATTGCTCACAGATGATCTCATAGGGTTGAGGTGCATGAGGGAGAACGTTGTGGCGGGGGGGGGGGGGGGGGCGTCACCTCCTGTGCCTCGCTGCAGGTGAATCCAGGAGGGCGCTTGATGCTGCGTCATTGCCGGGGGCGTCAGGTCGCCATGTACCGGATCTGTCATCTGCAGAAGCCGAGCACCCCCTGAGGCCTCACAGGAAAAGAAAAAAATTAAAGTGAAAAAAAATAAAAAATTGTCAAAAGTAAAAATCAAACTAAAATGTCAAAAAAATAATTGAAATAAACTGTTAAAAACAATAAAACGTCTGCACTTACAGTAACAGGTGCGGCCGTCAGGGACTTCGTGGGGGTTTTGATCCTGTTAATCTTGTGAAAATGAAAAAATATATAGGAAAAATGTCATTTTTCAAAAAAAATGTAATTTCATTTTTAACATTAACCCCTTTTTTGGTGTGAGTTCCTAAAGGGGTGGGGGAGGGGGTAAACAGGGCCACAACGCCACCTCCGATGTGAATTTTTCGATTTTTTGTTATAAATAAAAACTTTTATTGAAAAAATGTCAAGAAAAAACGGCCTGGGAATGGTTTGGGTAAGTAAAAGCGTTATCACCTCTTAAAGGGCCACGTCAGATTGAAAAAAAATGAGGCTGCGTCCTTAAAGGGGTTTTCCTTAAAGATGGCCACTTTCTTCCAAAAACAGCGCCACCCCCGTCCATGGGTTGTACCTGGTACTGCAGCTCGGCTCCATTGACGTGAACGGGGCTGAGCTGTAATACCGCACACAACCTGTGGACAGGAGTGGTGCTGTTTTTGGAAGAAAGCGGCCATCTTTATGTGGTCTTGGACAACCCCTTTAAGGGGACATTTATGACCTTAGGACAGGTCACGTCTGGGAGAGGAGGGGAAGCAGCGCATGCGCAGTGCTCTCTCCATTCACTGCTAAGGGACTTCCAAAACTAGCAGAGTAAGTGCAGGGACCCCCTTCTGGAGATAGCAGGAGGTCCCAGAGGTGGGGCAGCAACAGACACAGAGTTGTCTATGTGGTGTTATTATTCGTTCACTATGTGGTGGTATGTGGTGGTATTATTCGGTCACCATGTGGTGGTATGTGGCGGCATTATTCAGTCACCATGTGGTGGTATGTGGCGGTATTATTCGGTCACTATGTGGTGGTATGTGGCGGTATTATTTGGTCACTATGTGGTGGTATGTGGCGGCATTATTCGGTCACCATGTGGTGGTATGTGGCGGTATTATTCGGTCACTATGTGGTGGTATGTGGCGGTATTATCCGGTCTCTATGTGGTGGTATGTGGCGGTATTATTCGGTCCCTTTGTGGTGGTATGTGGCGGTATTATCCGGTCACCATGTGGTGGTATGCGGCGGTATTATCCGGTCACCATGTGGTGGTATGTGGCGGTATTATCCGGTCACCATGTGGTGGTATGCGGCGGTATTATCCGGTCACCATGTGGTGGTATGTGGCGGTATTATCCGGTCACCATGTGGTGGTATGCGGCGGTATTATCCGGTCACCATGTGGTGGTATGTGGCGGTATTATCCGGTCACTATGTGGTGGTATGCGGTGGTATTATCCGGTCACCATGTGGTGGTATGTGGCGGTATTATTCGTTCACAATGTGGTGGTATGTGGTGGTATTCGGTCGCTATGTGGTGGTATGTGGCAGTATTATTCGGTCACTATGTGGTGGTGTGTGGCAGTATTATTCGGTCGCTATGTGGTGGTATGTGGCGGTATTATCCGGTCACCATGTGGTGGTATGTGGCGGTATTATCCGGTCACCATGTGGTGGTATGTGGCGGTATTATCCGTCATCCTGTGATGGTATGTGGCGGTATTATCCGATCACCATGTGGTGGTATGTGGCGGTATTATCCGGTCACCATGTGGTGGTATGTGGCGGTATTATCCGGTCACCATGTGGTGGTATGTGGCGGTATTATCTGGTCACCATGTGGTGGTATGTGGCGGTATTATCCGGCCACCATGTGGTGGTATGTGTCGGTATTATCCGGTCACCATGTGGTGGTATGTGGCGGTATTATCTGGTCACCATGTGGTAGTATGTGGCGTTATTATCCGTTACCCTGTGGTGGTATGTGGCGGTATTATCCGGTTACCATGTGGTGGTATGTGGCGGTATTATCCGGTCACTATGTGGTGGTATGTGGCGGTATTATCCGGTTACCATGTGGTGGTATGTGGCGGTATTATCCGGTCACCATGTGGTGGTATGTGGCGGTATTATCCGGTCACCATGTGGTGGTATGTGGCGGTATTATCCGGTCACCATGTGGTGGTATGTGGCGGTATTATCCGGTCACCATGTGGTGGTATGTGGCGGTATTATCCGGCCACCATGTGGTGGTATGTGGCGGTTTTATCCAGTCACCATGTGGTGGTATGTGGCGGTATTATCTGGTCACCATGTGGTGGTATGTGGCGGTATTATCCGTCACCCTGTGGTGGTATGTGGCGGTATTATTTGGTCACTATGTGGTGGTATGTGGCGGCATTATTCGGTCACCATGTGGTAGTATGTGGCGTTATTATCCGTCACCCTGTGGTGGTATGTGGCGGTATTATCCGGTTACCATGTGGTGGTATGTGTCGGTATTATCCGGTTACCATGTGGTGGTATGTGGCGGTATTATCCGGTTACCATGTGGTGGTATGTGGCGGTATTATCCGGTCACCATGTGGTGGTATGTGGCGGTATTATTCGGTCACCATGTGGTGGTATGTGGCGGTATTATCTGGTCACCATGTGGTGGTATGTGGCGGTATTATCTGGTCACCATGTGGTGGTATGTGGCGGTATTATCCGGTCACCATGTGGTGGTATGTGGCGGTATTATCTGGTCACCATGTGGTAGTATGTGGCGGTATTATCCGTCACCCTGTGGTGGTATGTGGCGGTATTATTTGGTCACTATGTGGTGGTATGTGGCGGCATTATTCGGTCACCATGTGGTGGTATGTGGCGGTATTATCCGGTCTCTATGTGGTGGTATGTGGCGGTATTATTCGGTCCCTTTGTGGTGGTATGTGGCGGTATTATCCGGTCACCATGTGGTGGTATGCGGCGGTATTATCCGGTTACCATGTGGTGGTATGTGGCGGTATTATCCGGTCACCATGTGGTAGTATGTGGCGGTATTTTCCGGTCACCATGTGGTGGTATGTGGCGGTATTATCCGGTCACCATGTGGTGGTATGTGGCGGTATTATCCGGTCACCATGTGGTGGTATGTGGCGGTATTATCCGGTCACCATGTGGTGGTATGTGGCGGTATTATCTGGTCACCATGTGGTGGTATGTGGCGGTATTATCCGGCCACCATGTGGTGGTATGTGGCGGTATTATCCGGTCACCATGTGGTGGTATGTGGCGGTATTATCTGGTCACCATGTGGTGGTATGTGGCGTTATTATCCGTCACCCTGTGGTGGTATGTGGCGGTATTATCCGGTCACCATGTGGTGGTATGTGGCGGTATTATCTGGTCACCATGTGGTAGTATGTGGCGTTATTATCCGTCACCCTGTGGTGGTATGTGGCGGTATTATCCGGTTACCATGTGGTGGTATGTGGCGGTATTATCCGGTCACTATGTGGTGATATGTGGCGGTATTATCCGGTTACCATGTGGTGGTATGTGGCGGTATTATCCGATCACCATGTGGTGGTATGTGGCGGTATTATCCGGTCACCATGTGGTGGTATGTGGCGGTATTATCTGGTCACCATGTGGTGGTATGTGGCGGTATTATCCGGCCACCATGTGGTGGTATGTGGCGGTATTATCCGGTCACCATGTGGTGGTATGTGGCGGTATTATCCGGTCACCATGTGGTGGTATGTGGCGGTATTATCTGGTCACCATGTGGTGGTATGTGGCGGTATTATCCGGCCACCATGTGGTGGTATGTGGCGGTATTATCCGGTCACCATGTGGTGGTATGTGGCGGTATTATCCGTCACCCTGTGGTGGTATGTGGCGGTATTATCCGGTCACCATGTGGTGGTATGTGGCGGTATTATCCGTCACCCTGTGGTGGTATGTGGCGGTATTATTTGGTCACTATGTGGTGGTATGTGGCGGCATTATTCGGTCACCATGTGGTGGTATGTGGCGGTATTATCCGGTCTCTATGTGGTGGTATGTGGCGGTATTATTCGGTCCCTTTGTGGTGGTATGTGGCGGTATTATCCGGTCACCATGTGGTGGTATGCGGCGGTATTATCCGGTTACCATGTGGTGGTATGTGGCGGTATTATCCGGTCACCATGTGGTAGTATGTGGCGGTATTTTCCGGTCACCATGTGGTGGTATGTGGCGGTATTATCCGGTCACCATGTGGTGGTATGTGGCGGTATTATCCGGCCACCATGTGGTGGTATGTGGCGGTATTATCCGGTCACCATGTGGTGGTATGTGGCGGTATTATCTGGTCACCATGTGGTGGTATGTGGCGTTATTATCCGTCACCCTGTGGTGGTATGTGGTGGTATTATCCGGTCACCATGTGGTGGTATGTGGCGGTATTATCTGGTCACCATGTGGTAGTATGTGGCGTTATTATCCGTCACCCTGTGGTGGTATGTGGCGGTATTATCCGGTTACCATGTGGTGGTATGTGGCGGTATTATCCGGTCACTATGTGGTGGTATGTGGCGGTATTATCCGGTCACTATGTGGTGGTATGTGGCGGTATTATCCGGTTACCATGTGGTGGTATGTGGCGGTATTATCCGGTCACCATGTGGTGGTATGTGGCGGTATTATCTGGTCACCATGTGGTGGTATGTGGCGGTATTATCCGGCCACCATGTGGTGGTATGTGGCGGTATTATCCGGTCACCATGTGGTGGTATGTGGCGGTATTATCCGGTCACCATGTGGTAGTATGTGGCGGTATTATCCGTCACCCTGTGGTGGTATGTGGCGGTATTATTCGGTCACCATGTGGTGGTATGTGGCGGTATTGTTCGGTCACCATGTGGTGGTATGTGGCGGTATTATTCGGTCACCATGTGGTGGTATGTGGCGGTATTATCCGGTCACCATGTGGTGGTATGTGGCGGTATTATCCGGTCACCATGTGGTGGTATGTGGCGGTATTATCTGGTCACCATGTGGCGGTATTATCCGGCCACCATGTGGTGGTATGTGGCGGTATTATCCGGTCACCATGTGGTGGTATGTGGCGGCATTATTCGGTCACCATGTGGTGGTATGTGGCGGTATGTTCGGTCACCATGTGGTGGTATGTGGCGGTATTATTCGGTCACCATGTGGTGGTATGTGGCGGTATTATCCGGTCACCATGTGGTGGTATGTGGCGGTATATCCGGTCACCATGTGGTGGTATGTGGCGGTATTATCTGGTCACCATGTGGCGGTATTATCCGGCCACCATGTGGTGGTATGTGGCGGTATTATCCGGTCACCATGTGGTGGTATGTGGCGGTATTATTCGGCCACTATGTGGTGGTATGTGGCGGTATTATCCGGTCACCATGTGGTGGTATGTGGCGGTATTATCCGGTCACCATGTGGTGGTATGTGGCGGTATTATCCGGTTACCATGTGGTGGTATGTGGCGGTATTATCCGGTCACCATGTGGTGGTATGTGGCAGTATTATTCGGCCACCATGTGGTGGTATGTGGCGGTATTATTCGGTCACCATGTGGTGGTATGTGGCGGTATTATCCGGTCACCATGTGGTGGTATGTGGCGGTATTATCCGGTCACCATGTGGTGGTATGTGGCGGTATTATTCGGCCACCATGTGGTGGTATGTGGCGGTATTATCCGGTCACCATGTGGTGGTATGTGGCGGTATTATCCGGTCACCATGTGGTGGTATGTGGCGGTATTATTCGGCCACCATGTGGTGGTATGTGGCGGTATTATTCGGTCACCATGTGGTGGTATGTGGCGGTATTATCCGGTCACCATGTGGTGGTATGTGGCGGTATTATCCGGTCACCATGTGGTGGTATGTGGCGGTATTATTCGGCCACCATGTGGTGGTATGTGGCGGTATTATCCGGTCACCATGTGGTGGTATGTGGCGGTATTATCCGGTCACCATGTGGTGGTATGTGGCGGTATTATCCGGTCACCATGTGGTGGTCGTATTCAGGCTCCGTGTGGGGTCCTGGCAGTCGTCACCCCTCTCCCATACTGACCCCCTAACCACCGCTGTAATGGGGGCGGTCAGTATATGGGGCACATTCTAGAGTCCGTCAACTAAAAGTACAAGAACCAGCAAGGCATGCTGGTACTTGTAGTTTCCTGCCCGCACTTCGAGCTTATTATGGAAGTCTCTCAAGGCCCCGCCTCCCGCTGTTGTTTTCGTCCCCACTCCCAGTACTACGTGCTCTCTGCGGTTGTGTGTGTGTTGACGTAACACTACTCCCCCTAAAAAGTGGGCCGTCATAGAACTACAGGGGGGCGGGGATTCCCACGTGACGGAACCGCACTGGCAATGCATCTTCTAAAAAAAAACTATTTGTGGGCGTGTCGAATACAGGCTGAGTGGGCGGACTTTCGCTTTTAGCTTCACTGTGGCTGGGCGGGGCTGGGCGATGACGTCACGGAACCACGCTCCGACGTCGCACGTAAGCCGCCCTTGTCGGAGGGGGGAGGAAGCGTAAACCGGAAGTGGGATTAATAAGGCGGCTGGCACTTCCTGCTCGCTGTATGAGGAGACTGGAAGCGGAGGGGAAAGCAGTCGAAGCGGCGGAGCTGTGACTGAGCGGCTGCCACTGGTGAGTGCCCCCGGTTTACCGTGTTTCCGCCGTGTATTTTCTCGGTCCCCGCCCGGAGGTTGTCGGTTACGGGCCGTCTGTGTTTACCTCTGGTGGCCGCACGGCCCTGACGTCTCCGCGGCGTGATTTGCGGTGTATTGTACACAGAAAGTGCGGGAGGGTGGCCTTCGGTGTGACTCCTAGGTCACAAATGGTTAAGTTCTGGGTGAAGGACTACAAGTCCCAGCAATGGGGGGGGGGGGCGAATTTGCGCGACTTATCCAATTCCTCAATGTTGTGTTTTTTTTTATTTTTTATTCCTCCTTGTTTTAAAGATCTCTGCTTGCTGTCAACAAGCAAAATCACACACTTCCCATTGGCTGCGTCTCCGTTTCCGCCTCGGCTGTAAATAAACGGATGATTGGCGCAGACCCGTCAGAAATCGGTTGTTCGTGGCGGATCCCTCCTGGACCGCCATCGCCTCACCGCTGAGGTTTTGCTGCCGTGTGTCGGGGGCCAGCGATGAAATCCGCGAAAAACGACGACCAGATCTGTGTGGGTTTATCGGATTTCCCAGACTGGATGCGATGGTAGCAAACCCTCAGCGGTGAGGAGCATTAGGTTGGTGCCTGTTTTTAGACTAGGGATGGAAAGGCTCAGTGTCTCCCTTTAGATGACAGCAAGCAGAGGTAGAGCTGGTGAAGGTGTCTGGAATGGTCACATTGCGTTCCTTGCTGGAGTGACAGCTGCATGTGGTGGCCGTTGCCTGCGCACAAGGTTGTCAGACACGGGTAGTCGGGGTGGGCGCCGTACAGAGGTTGTCAGACACGGGTTGTCGGGGTGGGCGCTGTACAGAGGTTGTCAGACACGGGTTGTCGGGGTGGGCGCCGTACAGAGGTTGTCAGACACGGGTTGTCGGGGTGGGCGCCGTACAGAGGTTGTCAGACACGGGTTGTCGGGGTGGGCGCCGTACAGAGGTGGTCAGACACGGGTTGTCGGGGTGGGCGCTGTACAGAGGTGGTCAGACACGGGTTGTCGGGGTGGGCGCTGTACAGAGGTGGTCAGACACGGGTTGTCGGGGTGGGCGCTGTACAGAGGTTGTCAGACACGGGTTGTCGGGGTGGGCGCTGTACAGAGGTTGTCGCCGCTCGCAGCCTGACCTATAAATTTAAGGGGTTGTCTAATAAGTGGGTAGGTGATCAGCCTCTGGTCCGCAGGGGTCTGCCCCCCCCCCCCCCCCCCCCCCCCATATGTTTGAGGAGACCGTGCCGGGGTTGTCACATGGTCCCAATCAAGTCGCGGTGCTCCACGGCCGCCTCAGGAGGACCCCCCGCAACTTATCGGAAGCTGATCACCCTCTTACACCGGGGAGCTCGTATACGCTTAATAAACTGGTCGGCATTTAGTTTTTTTTTTACTTTTTAGTGAATGACCCCGCTGTGTTTTTGGATGGCACATACTCGCTGGGGACCA
Organism: Bufo gargarizans; assembly: GCF_014858855.1. Classification (NCBI taxonomy): domain Eukaryota; kingdom Metazoa; phylum Chordata; class Amphibia; order Anura; family Bufonidae; genus Bufo; species Bufo gargarizans. Next base: position 91,576,472 of record NC_058090.1, on the reverse strand, counting down.
CAGTTCTGCTGAGGATCGGTACTAGGTCTGAGCCACCCTCGGTACTGATCACCATTCCTCTGCCCGCTGTCCTGGTGCCGGCGCCCCTTCCTGAGCTCGCCAGTATGCTGGCACTTGTAGTCCCTCCTGTGCTGTCGGTTTGTGGAGTGTGACTTGTGCCCCGCAGCGTCCTTGTCATGTGCCGTGTCCTCACGTAAAACCGCCAGCCGCTGTTCCTCCTCCTGGATATACCGTACCTCTGTGCCTTGGGAAACTGGATGGATTCTGACCGGATTCTCCTCCTCCCCAGAGATGTGAACAGTCCAGTCATGTTCATAGAGGGGGGGGTTACGTTTTTTGCATTGATTGAATAACTAACTTTGAATGGAATGCAAGAACTATACTGAAGACTGACACAGAGCAGCAGGAGAAGGCCTTGTGCAAACGCTGCCGCAATTTTATGGTCTTTGGAAATTTCACGGAGCCATTAAAAGGGGAGTCCTATAGAGAGAACCCCGTCTTTGATCGGATGTTTGGGAGATTTTGGGGTTAATATCTTGTCATATAGGGGGTGTCCTCCTCCGTCTCGTCCATATACTTGGCCTAGCACGGGGGTCGTCCTCTTCCTCCGTCGGCCTAGCGCGGGGGGTGTCGTCCTCCTTTCTCCTCTTCCTCCGTCGGCCTAGCGCGGGGGGTGTCGTCCTCCTTTCTCCTCTTCCTCCGTCGGCCTAGCGCGGGGGGTGTCGTCCTCCTTTCTCCTCTTCCTCCGTCGGCCTAGCGCGGGGGGTGTCGTCCTCCTTTCTCCTCTTCCTCCGTCGGCCTAGCGCGGGGGGTGTCGTCCTCCTTTCTCCTCTTCCTCCGTCGGCCTAGCGCGGGGGGTGTCGTCCTCCTTTCTCCTCTTCCTCCGTCGGCCTAGCGCGGGGGGTGTCGTCCTCCTTCTCCTCTTCCTCCGTCGGCCTAGCGCGGGGGGTGTCGACCTCCTTTCTCCTCTTCCTCCATCGGCCTAGCGCGGGGGTGTCCTCCTTCTTTCTCCTCTTCCTCCGTCGGCCTAGCGCGGGGGGTGTCGTTCTCCTCTTCCTCCGTCGGCCTAGCGCGGGGGTGTCCTCCTTCTTTCTCCTTCTTTCTCCTCTTCCTCCGTCGGCCTAGCGCGGGGGGTGTCGTCCTCCTTTCTCCTCTCCCTCCGTCGGCCTAGCGCGGGGGGTGTCGTCCTCCTTTCTCCTCTTCCTCCGTCGGCCTAGCGCGGGGGGTGTCGTCCTCCTTTCTCCTCTCCCTCCGTCGGCCTAGCGCGGGGGGTGTCCTCCTTTTCTCCTTTTCCTCCGTCGGCCTAGCGCGGGGGGTGTCGTCCTCCTTTCTCCTCTTCCTCCGTCGGCCTAGCGCGGGGGGTGTCGTCCTCCTTTCTCCGTCGGCCTAGCGCAGGGGGTGTCGTCCTCCTTCTTTCTCCTCTTCCTCCGTCGGCCTAGCGCGGGGGGTGTCCTCCTTCTTTCTCCTCTTCCTCCGTCGGCCTAGCGCGGGGGGTGTCCTCCTTCTTTCTCCTCTTCCTCCGTCGGCCTAGCGCGGGGGGTGTCGTCCTTTCTCCTTTTCCTCCGTCGGCCTAGCGCGGGGGGTGTCGTCCTCCTTTCTCCTCTTCCTCCGTCGGCCTAGCGCGGGGGGTGTCGTCCTCCTTTCTCCGTCGGCCTAGCGCAGGGGGTGTCGTCCTCCTTCTTTCTCCTCTTCCTCCGTCGGCCTAGCGCGGGGGGTGTCGTCCTCCTTCTTTCTCCTCTTCCTCCGTCGGCCTAGCGCGGGGGGTGTCGTCCTCCTTCTTTCTCCTCTTCCTCCGTCGGCCTAGCGCGGGGGGTGTCGTCCTCCTTCTTTCTCCTCTTCCTCCGTCGGCCTAGCGCGGGGGGTGTCGTCCTCCTTCTTTCTCCTCTTCCTCCGTCGGCCTGGCGCGGGGGGTGTACTCCTCCTCCGGTGGCCATGATACATCTGGGCTTTATGGTCCCATAGGGGATGAAATGTAATTCAGACACTGGTAGGAGTCCAGGACTCAGGGCGCAGGACGGGCACCTGGCTGGGGCACATCTGTAGTGATGCGGGCTGTCTTCCGATGCCGGGACGGACGGGATTGCTATGGGCAGGTTTGGGACCCTTTAAAGTGGAACTCTGGCAGCCTGCCGTTCCTAAGGTAGTCGGAGTGCCTCGGCTATTGCTAGGCATGAGCTGCCCCTGCTCTGTATAATCTGGGCGTCTGTAGTGATAAGTGGCGTCCGGCCGGGCAGAGGATATGTGTCAGAGATTCACAGGGGAATGCGCTGGAGTGATACAGAGACCGGGAGGCTGACAGCGCCCACCCACTTCCTCCATGCTGACGGTATAGATTAGGGGCCACGCCCCAGCGTTTATCGCAGGTCACCCGATCCCTACACCTGTTCACCGCTTCCTTCTACATGTCTCTGTAAATGTCGGCGCTGGCTCGGGGGAAGGCACCAACCTCAATCCGCACTTACCTGCCTCGTGATCTCGCCTGAGGACCCCCCCCCCCCCCTCCAGTCCTGCAGGTAGGGGCCTGCGCTTCACTCCTTGACTGCAGTAATAGTTTCCATTCCTTATTAAGATCTCTGCTTGCTGTCAGTGAGTGGAAGCCTGCTTGGACATCTAGGGACCTGTAGTGGAGGCACATGAGCTGAAGACGGGGGCGCAGGCCCACAAATGGTCGCACTACGTCTCTTTCCATTAGAGTAAGAATACTCCTGGCCATTTTTGAGGAGTATTTTCCCAGAGGAGGAGTATAAAGCTGCAGTAATACAGACACATACTACGTGGCCGGCACGTGTTCACACCTGCGTTTGGAGCCTCTGTCCACAGACCAGACACAAAGCCTCGTCTGCAGGACTTCTGTCTGGTACATACACCGGCTCCTGAACGGATCCCATCAGTCTGTTCAGGCCGGGCTCACAGCACGTATATATGATGTACACAAAAACCGTATGTACGTTACCAGACGCCATACTGCGGCATCCGTCCATTGTGAAAAAAAATAAAAAAGTAAACTTTTTGTTTTTTTTGCTGAACCTTGCAGGATGGAAGAACGTGGTCCACTGCACTTTCCTATCCTGCAGAGTTCTGCAAAAAATGTATAGTTTTATAAATGTTTTACAATGGAACTCCATGGTGATGGATGCCGCAGTATGGCGTCTGTCCGAGGCGTCCGTTAATGTATACGGTTTTTGTGTATGTTGAATGTATGACAAACGCCCAGCCTTACGTGCCCGATCCAGCACCTCCATTATATTCGCTGTTCTGCTCATCTAACGGAGCAGAAGATAAATAACTAGCGGTGGTGTGAACGGGGCCGAGGGTGAAGGCCGGTCCAATATAGCGGAATTAACCCTGTCTGCGGTGCAGTGTGTGTGAGTGATGTCTACATCACACACGTATACATGTGGTGATCACACACTGCTGTCACCTCGGACCCCCCGGCTTCCCCTGCTGCAGGCCGCTGTATCGCTCTGGCCCAAACCATCCAATAGTAAATCTCCTTACTGTATGGAGCTTTGCTATTGTCCAGTTCAGGCACAGTCCGCATCGCTGCGCTGCTGAATGTAGGGGGGAGGGTGTCGGTACACCTTAGACTTTTTCCAGGGAGTAAAATGGCCTGAACAGGCGTCGGGGACGCTTGTACAGTCGTTATTGCGACCTCTGGTTGTGTCTGCCCACCGGGGGTGTAAGTCATGTGCTTTATGACAGCGTCCCCCTCATCAGCCCCGGGGTGTTTGCAGTGGCTGATATTTGGTTTCCCCACAGCGCCACCCCAGGGGGAAGGAAGTATTACACAGTGACCATTGTGTACTTGGATCCTGAGCAGGCAGCCCCTTGTTCCGGATTGACAAGTGAATACTATTAGATCAGTGCTGGAACCCCCCCCGTCACTAGAATAGTTCTCCGTACTCCTCGGAGCCCGCCGGTGGACACCCTTTACGTGGTGTAGTCTGCAGTGGGCTGGGGTGAAGTGAGCAGCAGGTAACGGGGGGCACGTGTGGGGGTAGCATCTGCAGGATAGATGGGGCGAACTGCTTAAATGGCACTTCCCAGTACTTTCAGTGAGTATTCCCAGGAGGGTTTTTGTTCCTATTAGGCCTCGCGCTCACGGCGTCCGATCCCTTTTGACCAGTGGATCAGTCGGCTTCTGTTTAACCCCCCACGTGCCGGATGAGCTGGGTCTGACGCCCTGTGCGTTTGCCACCGCATGTGGGGTTTGCGAGGGTGGACGACACGAGGCTTTTGGCAGCTTTGACCACAAGGAAGGAAACGCGTCAGATGTTGGCTTCCTTTTGTTTGCGAGACAAAGGGGGTCACACACGGAGCATTGCTGCGCTCACCTGTGCCGGGGGGGGGGGGGGGTGAATGACGCCACCTACGAGTGTCAGTGCTCATGCGTCGCTCTGTCGGGGGCCGTGTTATACTGGAAGAGGGCCCAGTCCTGAGTGCAGGTGATGTCTGATCCCAGAGACCCCCACCCGTCATAGGGAAGTGGTCAGGTGGTGGAGCTTGCAGAAAGAAGTGCATTCTCTACTATGGGGGTCTTGGGGGCTGTGGCCCCTCGTTCTCTCGGTTTGTGAGTCTTGTCCTAATCTCCTCTGTCTTTTGCAGTCAGCAGGAAGAAGAAGATGAAAACCGGTTGCAGTATTGGGGACAAGCCAAAAGGAGGGGGAGGTAAGTCGTCTGGGGCGGGTGACCGGTGGTCTCACAGGTCTACACGGGGACGAATGCCGCTCGGTCAGCCCCTTCTGAAATGCTCCGACCTGTATTTTCAGGTTCCCCCCCACACGGTGTTAGGTGGTTGATCAAACGGCAATTCCATAATGTAATGTGGCGGCTGCTGGGCGTTCCCCGGATCGGCACCGTCCAGTCTCGTCGTCTGTTCTCTTCCTGTCGTTCTGCTCAGTGTCTTTTGCTTATATTACTGTTTTTTCACTTTTTTTTTCTTCTGGTTTCTTCGTCTGAGTCCATGTGATAGCATCACGAAGACCCCTCCCTGTCCATGTTTTATTAGTCCCACTAAGGACTCTAGTCTAGACAATTACCCCCCCCCCCCCCCCACGCGGGGGTCTTGTAGGGGTTGTCACTTCAGCAAATAGCATTTATCATGTAGAGAAAGTTAATACAAGACATTTACTAAACTTACTAATGTATTGTGATTGTCCATATTGCCTCCTTTTTCCATCACATTATACGCTGCTTGTTTCCACGGTTATGACCCCCCCCCATGAAACTATCTGAGGTGGTCGTGCTTGCACACTATAGGAAAAAGCACCCGCCTATGTGTGCCTCCTCAGCCACCAGAGAGGCTGGCGCTTTTTCCTATAGTGTGCAAGCACGACCAGCAATGATGGATTCCAAGGTGGTCGTAACCGTGGAAACTAGCCGTGTATAATGTGATGGGGAAAAAATAAGGCAACATGGACGATCACAACACCTTAGTGCGTGTGATAAATGGCACTTGATAAAGTGAGACGGTTGTCGGCCGTGGCTAGCTTTACCCCTTTATGGGTAGGTGCCCAGGACTAAAGGGACTTGGTGAAATGTGTGTATCTCGCTGGGCGGCACCGATCCCGTGTAGTCACCCGCAGGCCGGGTCCTCTGTCCCCAAACAGGCGGGATCCCAGATGATGATTCAACCATTTCACAAGGTCGTACTTTTCTGTCCCGTGCGGTGTGTGTTTTAGCGCCCGTCCTCGCCGCTGTCTCCCCCCGATCCTGCAGTGTCCGCTCGCCTTTCGTCCTCCTGTATGTGTAGGTTGGTGCTTGTGCTTCCGTCTAATGCTGGCAAATCTAATCTCTCTCTGCTCTTCTCTATTTTTGTGTATGTCTTCTGCTTAAATGTCTTATTTTTAGTTTTTTGTTTTGTTTTTTATTTCCCATGGTTTTCGTCTGACCTTTTCTTTGGCGATCACTTGTCCCTTTTTTTTTTTTTTTTTTTTTTTTTTTATCATTTATTTGATTTCTTTAACAATCTGCAGGTTATCACTTCCCGGACTGGGCCTACAAGGCGGAGTCTAGCCCCGGCTCCCGGCAGATCCAGCTATGGCACTTCATCCTGGAGCTGCTGCAGAAGGAGGAGTTCCGTCACGTCATCGCCTGGCAGCAGGGGGAATACGGGGAGTTTGTCATCAAGGATCCGGACGAGGTGGCCAGGCTGTGGGGCCGGAGGAAATGCAAGCCCCAGATGAACTACGACAAGCTGAGCCGGGCGCTCCGGTAAGGGCTCATGTGGGATCCTTCCCTTGTTTTGCCCATCCCCCTCTGCTTGTTCCGCATGCCGCATTAATTGATGGCTGACGTTTCCAGCATCGCTCACTACAAGATCCGACCTGGTTAGGAAATCTCACGGCGTGTCGTTAGTCACCGGGTGTGACCACTTCAGGGTTGTCACCCTCGTCCTCCAGTCTCTGGGGTGAGCCCTGCAAACTCTCCCTAAACCGGGGATGGTCAACCCGAGGCCCTCCAGCTGTTGCAAAACTACAACTCCTAGCATGCTCTAATGGCTGTAGGCTGGCCAGGCACGCTGGGAGTTGTAGTTTTGCAACAGCTGGCGGGCCGCAGGCTGGGCATCCTTGCCTTAAACGCATTTGGATTTAAAGGGCTTGTCCTTTTAGGGACAATTGAGACTTTGCAGGGTGACTCATCTGCATCTGACTCTCGATGTAATACCTGTGTTCTCTTCCACGTCGCCCCCACACTGGGCACGGGCACAGAACAGCGTTGTTTTGCTGCTTCTGAAGTCACGACTAACGTGGAGCATCCAGATACATGTTCTTATTATATCTCCTGGTGCGTCTCCTCCCACCGTCCTGGCTGCTTTCTGTGCCCGTGGTATACAAGTAGGCAGCGCTGGAAGGTGCCCGGCTTCTTGGAGGTACTGGGTAATCGGCTGCTGGTTTGTTTTTCCTTAACATGTGTTCAGGTTCCCATGGATTGCGATAGCTCGTACTGCCCCTACGATCACAGACTCGCACGAGCTTCACAACTGACATGGCCGCAGCTGTCCACAGGTTGTGTCCTGAGCTGCAGTACCCCACATGACCCGTGGACAGATGTGGCACTCTTGAGGAGCTTCACTGCAGCCTGAGAGCCTAGAACGTCCGACTGCTTCCTAAACTTGTGGCGCTCCAGCTTTTTGCAAAACTGCAACTCCCAGCATCCCTCGAGAGCCGACGGCGGCTGGAGGGCAACAGGTTTGGGAACTGGGAAGCTATAGCACAGGTAGAGTTTGTGTAATTCTCTGCTGGATTAAAGGAATTGTCATCCCGTAAGGTTAATTCCGTAATCGCCGTCACTCCCTTGTGCCGACACAAAAGAGACGGGGCAGGGAAAACCTTCCTTTAATCTCATGTGGGATCCAGAAAGCCTCGTCACCCAGAAACTGAGCCGGAAGAACAAACAAGGAATTTCACATTATTATGCTTTTATTAAAACGTGCAGGTTTTGGTTAACTTTCTACCTTCTTCCTGCCTGTTTTCTACCCTCAGGCTTTTCTGTATACATCAGTTAGCTATTAGCTTAAAGGGGTTGTTCATAGTCTGGTGGTCTTTCAGCAGACGGCAGCACTCAGATCCCCCGCCTTCCATGTCTGGTTTGCCGCTGCTGCCGCCAGTGACCTGCCCTCCTTGATATGGCGGAAGAGGGGCAGGTTCCAGAGTGGGAAGCAGCCGGGACTTTCCCTCTGCAATGCCGATCTCGCCTAAATCCTGTCCTTGGCCGAGCACGCACATGTTATGAATGGGTTAAGGCCGCAGCTAAAAGCTACCACCGGGCCAGTCGTCCTCCTCTCCCTGCGGAGCCGATATACCTGTATGTATGATCCTGTAGGGCTCTGCAGTTGGTGCCTTCTGGCTAATTGAACAGAATTTCTATGAAAGTTTTGTTTACGCCCCGAGCAGCGACCACCCCCTCCCCCCGCTGTCTTTTTCCCAGCGATCAGCCGAGGTGTAAACCGGATTCAGTTGTGTGCAGAGCGTCGTCTCAGCCGCCCGGGGCTCATCACACGTCTTCTGCTGATAGCATGCGGTGTTGTGCAGACGGGCAGCTTCCTCTCGCTCTTCCTCACCGTGCAGGCCCGGCCTGGTATCTGCCCTGCGCACACAGGGCGTGTGGACTTTGTCTTGACACATGAGCTGCGCCGGCAGAGATTACTGAGCGCCCGAGAGGCGGTGATGGGGACGTTACTGACCTGTGTCTCTTTTCCATTGCAGATATTACTACAACAAGAGGATCCTGCATAAAACCAAGGGCAAGCGCTTCACCTACAAATTCAACTTCAACAAGCTGGTCATGCCCAACTACCCCTTCATCAATATAAGGCCCAACGGTAAGATGACACGGGCACTTAGACATTGATAGTTCACCCTGATGGATGAGGGTCCGACTCCCAGCAGCTTCACCCCCTTCGTTCCTAACCTGCTCCACTTATTGAAGGGTGCCATCACAACCAAATGTATGGTCTTGGGCTGCCATTGTCCCATAGGCCGGATCATCGGTGGGTTGCCTGAAGTCAAACGGTCACTGATCTGGTCTTGGGATCCTCAAAGTACAGGAAGAGTCCTGTGTGACCTCCAGTTACATGTACGGTATTACACGAGAAGCCTACGGCCGCCATGCACTGACCAAAGCGACCATTCACTTGCGCAGTTGGCAAGCTTAAAATAAATATTCATTGAGTTAAATATTGACGGCCTTAAGGGGGTCCAACTCCTAGAACCCCCCCCCCCCCCCCCCAAGAAGCAGCTTTTGGGAGGGGAAGCGGCTTCTTCCTCACCCTCTGTCACGTCCGTCAGTCACATGACAAGTGAATGCGACTTGGCTGCCATACTAAGAACGGCCACTATAACATTTACAGCGCTGTTCTTGGTATAGTATAAAGAGTCTGACCCCCACCAATCGGATATTGATGAGCTATCCTGAAAACCCCTTTTAGAGTAATTCAAGGGAATCCTTTTCTGGGAAAGCTGGATGTTAACAAAGATGGTCCCGTACTGAAAGGATCATACTTGCCTTCTCTTCTCCGATCCTTCACCTTCCACTCTGGGATATGTTTTCTTCCTCCCTGGATTCAGTGGTGATGTGTCCACAAGAGGCACACGGGTAAGTATAGCCCTTTTAATAAGGGAGGCGGTTCATTAGCGTGTTCTCTGGCATATACATATTGCAGATCTTTCCTCAGAATAGGTCATCAATATGAATTTAACTTGGCGCCTACTCTTGGCACGGCTGCTGCTCAGCCGTGAGAGCTGCGGCCTCCAAGCACAGCGCCGTCCACTATATAGAGGCTGTGCTTGGTATTGCAGCTTAGCCCCTTCACTTGAATGTGACTGAGCTCCGCCTAGGCCATGTGACTGAGCTCCGCCTAGGCCATGTGACCGATGAATGTGACTGAGCTCCGCCTAGGCCATGTGACGTCGCTAGTGTAGGAAGAGGCCTTCCAGAACGCCGCTGTCTTTGTGCAGCTGATCAGCGGGGGTCCTGGGAGTCAGATCCCCACCGATCCGATATTGATTACCATCTAAAAAAAATGTTTAAACTTTTTTAAAGGATATGTACATCTTTGGAGTCAAATTCTTTATTTTTTTTATGTTTGCATTTAACTTTATTTTTGGCTAAAAATCATATTTTCCCCCAAAAATTTAGCTGTTCAGTCACAAAGGGTTAACTGTTTTTCTAGCTGTGTGACTGGTACTTTCACTTTGTGCCAGTCATCTAATAACCCTTAGGCCCCCTGCAGACGAACGTGTCCGGATTAGGTCCAGATGCGTTCAGTGAAAACTGCGCAATTTTGTAAGCGCGTCCATTCAGTTTTGTCTGCGATCGCGTTCAGTTTTTATCGTGCGATTTAATGCATTTTTTCACGCAAGTGATAAAAACCTGAATGTTTACTAACAACCTCTCCTAGCAACCATCCGTGAAAAACGCATTGAAACCGCAGTTGCTTGCGGATGCGCTTTTCACACAGCCCCATTCACTTCTTGCGTGAAAATCACAGAATATAAAGAGTGCTGCGATTTTTCACACAATGCACAAGTGATGCGTGAAAAACAACTCTCCTGTACACAGAACCATTGAAATGAATGGGTCAGGATTCCGTGCGGGAGCAATGCGTTCACATCACGTATCGCACCCGCGCGCGGAATACTCGCTCGTGTGAAAGGCGCCTTAAACTACTAAGAGGTCATAAAGTCTTATTTAGGCCACATTCTGATCAGTAAGATAACGATTGATTGAGCTATAGTAAGTGTTTATAAGGTCAGAGATAAGGAGTCCGTCTGCTCCTCAGATGACGGAAAAGACGACAAATCCGCAGGCAGCTAGTAGAGCATTTTGGCTCCGTACAGAAAAAGGATTCCATATTGTTAATAAAGACTAATTTGAAAAAAAGATTTTTAGCTCAAAAGTATAATGCAATAAAAACAAACTAAAAAAAATGCCCTCAAAGGTGTCCACAGCCTTTTAACGGTCCCGTAGGTGTTGTCATCTGGCCTTTTTATTTAAAGTATGCCTGGGTATGTACCCATATTGAGGGTCTTCAAAATCCAGGGGGCACCCCCTTTTTCCTGGTCGTGATGTGTCGTCACCCCTCATCCAGACACAGATATAACTGAGTATGGCGGTATCTGACGAGGTCAGCCAGGTCACTGCCTCACTTTTCTTGCAATACCCCAAAAATTTGAAGTATTGTGCAATGGTCCTTTTGCTGCACCCTGCCGCGAGCCATGACTTCTCCTTTTGTAATTCTGTGAAGCGCGATGGAATTTCCCTGCCGTGAGATTCCAAGTATGGCGACAATTACCGGCAAATCTGTCTGTAGCAGCAGCGGTCAGGTTTTTTTTATATATTTTTTTTTATTTTACGGATATTTTTCGATGTAGCAGCGGTGAAGTCCTGGGTCGAGTGTTTCTTGTGGGTTTTTTCTTTTTCCTGCCAGCGGCAGAACGAGCAGGAAACATGACCCGTAGTAAGGAGCTGAAATTCCGGTTTCATTTCTCCTCTTTGCAACAGACCCCCCCCCACAAACTCCATAGGGTTTGTGAGGGGGGGTTCAGATGGCAAAAAGTGGGAAAAACTTTATTGAATCCTAAATTTATTTTTTTTTTTTCCCCTTCTCTACATTCACAAAGCACATTGGCCCGGTAATAAAATGGCGGTGGGGGGGGTTCCTATTTAATTTTTGTTTTTAGAGGTGAAGCGACAAAACAATGTAGAATTGGCCATTTTTTTACTTCTCCGTGTTCCTGTAAGGGATAAATGCATTTATATTTCAATAGTGCAGGTGTGTGTTTTTTTTTTTGTAACTGGTTTTTTTTTTTTACACTGAATTACCATTGCCGCCTATGGGGCTTTTAGTAAGTTTCTGTGAAGCCTTGAACTATCACTGTGGTTGCCTCAGATCCTTTTCCACAGGTCAGGCCACTCGCTGTTCGTAAAGTGATGGTGTGTCCTAGTCAAGTGACATCCCTTTAAGATGAATAGCCCTTTAACAGTCCTAAAATACATTGTATGCTCGTGTGCATTAGTTAAGGTTTATTTATATGTCCATCTCTTTCTTGCAGGTGGTGTTCCTCAGAGTGCCCCACCAGTCCCCACAGCCTCATCCCACTTCCACTTCTCTCCTTTGGATTCCCCCAATGACGATGGACATGTGAACCATTTTACTGGAAGCTCCTCTGCGCAATCCAGCAGGGAATCCCTGAATGATGTCAGTGAGCGGAAACCAATTCCTTCAGAACCTGAAGATCTCCACTCGATGGAGTGGCGTCGCAGTACAGACCACATGTCTTCTAGGAATAACATCAACACAGGTCACCATGGCCTTCAAAAGCATAAATCTGATCTCATGCTTCCAGTCTTCTCAATGCCTGGCATGTACCCAGACACCCACAGTCCATTTGCAGTCTCTCCTCTCCACGGACGCGGAGGGCTAATGAGCGTACCCATCTCGCCAGCCTTGTCCCTGACACCCACAGTCTTCTCTTACAGTCCTTCACCTGGACTGAGCCCGGCTTTCCAAAGTGGCAGCTGCTTTAACTTCAACCCAGACGAGATGAAACACTACCTGCAAGCCCACGCCTGCTCTGTATTTAACTACCACTTAAGTCCACGGACTTTACCAAGATTTCCCAATTTCATGATGCCGCCACCACATCGCCCCTTCCCACCTGAAGAGCAGCAGTCTTTCCCCATTAAGCTGCAGCCTCCTCCGATGGGACGCAAGAACAGAGAGCGTTCGCAGAGCTCTGAGGAGAAGCACCAAGCTCCTCCACAACCGCCTCTCCAGCCTGTCAAAGTTGAACCAGTGTCAGACGAAGAGGATCTCCTTTCTGACGAGGAACTGGATTGTGGAGACTATGCCGTGAAAGAAGACACCAGTAGTGAATCTGAAGCAGGAACCCCTTCACCTAAACTGGACTTTGAGAAGATGGGCCATACTTTTGTCAAGCCAGCAGCTCCTTCTTGGCCACAGTTTTCCACGGCTTCCGCTAGGCTTCATTACCCCAAGGAGGGTACAGAAGGTCTGGTCGAGGCTGGCGAGAAAGCCGTGAAAGACTATCCCACTGAAACTGCTGTGGTGGAAAAGAAGGAGGAGACTCTACCACCAAAGCTGCGCTTTAAACGTCTCTGGAACGGGGAGGCGCACGCGGAAGTTGTTGAGGATAAGGAGTGCAGAAAAGTCAGTTGCATCATCAATGGCTGCCGCCCCTCCGACCTGCCGGTAGAAACACACGCCGTAGCTGCAGCTGCCGACTCCTAGTACAGAGATGGCTACTTCTATTTTTTTTTTTTTTAACGCATTATCCTATTTATGTGGCATTGCTGCAGAAAGGGTTGAGGTTGAAGGTTTTCTTTCATGAATTCCTAGCCTTCCTATTGCTTGGAAGGGGATTTACAAAATATATATATAATTTTACACACCATATACTAATTTTAGGGTTCTAAGGTTTCAGGTAAAATGATACCTCTTATCTATGAAAGGGGTGCCTTATATTTTAGATCCTCCCTTTTCCCCAAAAAAAATTTGCCTGTTAGATGGCCGCATCAGAGTCCTCTACTTTTTAGCTTAATAACCGTGTCACGTGGAGCTTCAATCAAGAAATTTTTGTAAAGCTGAGAGATGTTGCGTTGATGTATTCAGGGTTCTGTACTTGAGACAAAAAGCAAATCAGGCATTTTTGTAAAAAATAAATAAAATCTTAAAAAATCAGAGGGAGGAGAGTCGGTTGGAAAACCTGACACTACAACACGGGTTGTAGGGACTAGAGAACTGCGCTAGCTGGTTGAGTGGGAGTGAATGAAGTAGTCTTTGTAATATATTCCCCCCCCCCCCCCCCCACCGTTGTGATGTCATGGGTGAGAAGTCCTATTTTTGTACACGGAAAGTCATTGTTTAACGAGCAAAGCTTAAAGCAGCAGTACGGTCTATAAAATGATCAGATGTAGAAGAAAGAAATTTCTGCACCTGCGTCCAATTGCTTAGAACGAATATAGATATTTGCTCAGGAGTATGAAATCTATCCTGACATAGGAACACCAGGATGTGGACCTCTTGTGGGTTTCATGACCTACAAGAAGCAGACGTGAGAGAGCGCAGGAAGTTCAGGGAAATGAAGTTTAAAAAAAAACTGCACATGTTCAGCCGCCGCTCTTTTTTTCCCTTTTTGTCTCGAGTTCTTTAAACAGACGTCTGCCTCGATTTCCTCTTTTTGTGACGTCAGTGCATTCCTGGTAATTAGAAGACTCCAAAGTTTCGTACCCTACCGTCATCAAGTAGAAAAGGACGATAACACTCGCACATACTATAAGGACTTCAGACGTGCTGTCATCATGAGGGTTAGGCTTGGCCTCCCAGAGTTTAGGTTTAGTTCCTGGTAGGTTACCATTGGAACTGGCCTTAGAGAGTCAATAGCCGTCGTCCGAATGATCAACTGTCTCTCCCATATCTGTCATACATCCATGAGGAGCAGGTTCTGGGTATATGGGTGGTTCTAAAGAGGCTAGTCTGAATTTATGGTGGTTAGCCCTTACAGGTTGAGTCCATCCTTTCAGACCGGTTCCATAACTTGGTCAGGAATGCAATGGGCGGCTCCGAGAGACAAAATTGCTGTAGCTGCCAAACTTGTTTTAAAGTTGTGTGCACCTGACCCCTCCGAAAGGCAATTATAGCATTGACTTTGGCCAAAATATTTACTATTCTGGTCAGAATTGACTAAGTGGTAGTAGACCCATCAGTCTTTGTCTCTTCAACCCTTTGTTGCCTTGGGTTAAAATAATCTGTGACTCGATGAAATAGTTTGTTAAAATAGGCTTAAACTACCTCCATTGAAAAAAGGTTCTCCAAAGATTTCCACACCAGGAGGTTGCGGTCCATGACCCCAGAGGCTGCGTCTGTCCTCATAGGTTGGAGAATGTCAGAACCTGGCTGTGGTTGGCCTCCATAAGTTTCCACCTTCAATGAATGACATAGGCTATGTTTTTACATTGAATTAAAACAAAGAAAGCACTTGTCTTCCAAAGCACTTCTTCCACATTTAAGGTTTCATCCTTTTTTGGTTTCTCCTCAACTTAGTTGACCTGTATTTTCCCCTTCCAATCTTTTGAAGTCAAGCTGTGGTAGACCTGAGCTTGGAAATTTGGCTCTGATCCTACTCGGAGAATACAGAAGGTCTTGTAGAGGATCTATTACATGAGCGTTAATGTTTTTTGTTTCTACTTGTGAAACCAGGTGTGACCTGTGATTCATTTGAGACTTTCCTCGGCCAGTGTGGCTAGGAATCTAATCTCAAAGCAGTTTTTGCATTGCTGGTGCTTTAATTGGACGAAAAGAAATGGGACACCTTCCCTCGGGTGCTGTCATCCTATAACCTTTTGTTGTGCTCATTTCTCCAAAGTTCTAGTTCCCAATGTCAGATTCAAGAATGCGGTCTAACCTGTCCTGTTGACACCTTTTTGCCCTGTTGTCTCTTCCTTCAACGCTTGTTTCTTTGCCTGCAGAGGAGTGCCTTTCCTCAGGAACTTCTCAGAATGATGCGTGACTCCTACACATCAAAGTTAATTCTCTGTTCCTCATCCTCCTTTCTATCAGTTTCATTTTTCAAATGGTAAAGATATGCACAACTTCATGTTACGGCAAGGCATTACATATTTGCCAACAATCCCGAAAACTGGACGGCAAACTGTCCGCCCCTATCCCCCAACAGCATTGCCCAGAGGTGCAGTATTTACGATAGAGACCAATTCTGTTTGTTCCATGGTTTTTGAAGTCTTGATCTGCTTAACCTCCTAGCCATTAGAGGCAACTGGCTACTGCTCTTTTTGATAGAAGGCTCCCCAGTGATCAGATGTGATCGGTGGAGAGACCATAGCAGTAAGTGTTCAATTCCCTTGCTAGCACTCCCGCAGGACAAGTGAAGTATTACACCTTTTCAATTCACTTCAATGGACAATGTATTGCACATACGTTGGGTCCTTCAGACTGAGATGTTTCTGGTTAAATAGAGTGAACACCCCATTTAGGACCCTTATTTAAACCAATGTCTGCTAGTGTAACGTACTGCTGCGTTAACCTTTTTTTTTTTTTTTTTTTTTTTTTTTTTTTTTGAAGGTTCATCTTGTTTGGTCTCAATTTTTTATAAGCATGTTATGATGCCAAAGTAGGAGCAATGAAGAGTTCATCTTATTTTGATTGGGTTCATTTTTATTTTTTCGTAACGTTTGCTACAAGGAGACTGGTTTACAAATTAGCTCTCCTCCAAAAGGAGGAATACGGTCTCCCGAAAGCAACCCATTGGTGGATACCCTGTAAGTCTGACCCATTAAAGATCCTCAGGTTTTGGCTGAGACGCCCATCTGTAGACAGTTGTTGAGGTTCCTCCTCCTCATCATGAGTTTGGCCTTCTACTGGTAAAATATTAAATGACACAATATTTGCCCAGCCCCCCCCCCCCCCCCCAAGTGCCAGGTTAATCTAGATGCTGCTTTTTTATGGCCGATGTAGGCTTGCTATTGTATTATACAGTGTGTTTGTGTGCTAGAATTAACTTAACAATGAACCTAGTTTTATCTTTTTACTTCGTTTAAAAGCAGGTGAGGCTTCAGAAGAGTAGCCTTTACCACGGTGGGATTTGCACATCATACCGATGGAGTTCTCTCTTGTTTCAGGGATTTCTCAGGGCCTCCGACACTGGACCCAGCCATTAGCGTCCAGGTTGCATTTTTATTTTCTTTGAAATGCATGCAAGCAAAGGCTCTGAGCTCCAAACCAATGTTGTAGTGAACAAAGAGCCGCTTCTAGTGTTAAAAAGTCGCCAGAAACGAAAGTAGACGGTGTCCTCTAAACCCCTTACTAACAGTCAGGAGTTCAATTATATTTTTTATTTCCAAGTTAAGTGCCAAATATTTAAGCAAGGGAGTGATGAAATGCACATCGGTGTGTTGTGTCTGAACACTAAAAGGACAATCAACCAAGTGGGGGGGGGGGGGTGTACCAAGCATTAACCAATGTTTGTCCTAGATACTTTTCAGAAGACCACCACATCCATGGAAGTCATAGACTTGGGCCACCACTGGTTTTCAGTAAAACAAAACCAGTTACAAGGTCTGTGGCGGTCAGTAAAACACCAGATGCCTTTGACACTCCTTTGGGCATCTTACGAGGGGTTTCACTGACTTTTTTGGTTTTAGACCCAAGCCCTATGACTCGGTGTGGTCGTTTGTCATGTTCGAAGGGTAGACTTTCCCGTTAAGTTCTCAATTTATGTACTGCGGTCTCTTTTACTTGTAATATGTGGGTTGTTTTAGTTTTACGGGGTGGGGGGTTAATATCGGGAGCTGTACAGAGGTTATGACGGCATGTCATATCTATATATCTAATAGGGCATGTGAAATGGGTACATTTTATCATCCCTTTGGGTCCATGGAGGGTGCCCTTTGTACAGATGTAACATATGGCGCTATATTTGTAGGAAGAAACCGATGCCTTGTGTTGTCCGAGAGAGCAAGTTTCGAGTGATGATTCGCCTTTAAAACAAAATGGCTGACTTTTTGCATGGTACAGCAAAACGGACAGTCTCGTTTAGTTATGGCGCCATCTTGAGGAACCACTCCTAACTACACGAGCTCTTTTTGACGTGGTTTCCTAACCCTTGGTTGATTGTCCGGATTTTAAATTCCAGCATTGCGTTTGATTTAAAGTGTTGGATTTTTTTTCTTTTAGACATTTTATAGAGTATTTTTTTTAATAATGCTCCTATTCTAGATATTTAGCGTTGATGCTGAGGTGGCTATTAATGTATTTGCCCCCGTCAGCTGAAGTGGGGGAGTTTCTGTACATAAATGTATACTAGCTAATCTGTGCAGTGCCTTTAGACGTTCCGATTTCTATAAAGTCTTCAAAACACAACTTTTTGGCATATATATTATATATATGATGTAATGTTATATAGAAATATATGTATAATATACATATTTTTTTCCCCAGGGGTATGTGATAGCTCTGTATTTTGTATAAAATGAATTGAAAGTAAAAGTATTTTACCTCAAATTTTAAGATTTTGGAAAAGTTAATAAAAATTTCCCTTTTCATTAAATGTTGAATCTGCTTGTGTGTTTTTGGGTTTTGTTTCTCTTTTCTAGACTGATTGACTTGATGATTGGGACATGGAGCCTCGTAAAGAGAATTTCTTTTGGGGCTGGTTAGATCAGTGTTCCTTAACTTAAAGGGCTTTTCCCATCTCAGACAATGGGGGCATATCGCTAGGATATGCCCCCATTGTCTGATAGGTCCCACACCTATATCGAGAACGGAGCCCCAAAAGTGAAGGAGAGCACACTGCCTCATTCATTTCTATGAGGCTGCCGAAAATTTCCGTCGGCCTCATAGAAATGAATGGGAGCATAGGCCGTGCATGCGCGGTACGGTCCCATTCACTTCTATAGGAGAGGCGGGGATTAGCGCTTGGTGGTGGACGGACCTTGGGAAATCTGGGGTCCTCCAGCCACAGCTCCCCGCTCCGTTCTAGATATAGGTGCGGTACCCGCACCTATCAGGCAATGGGGGCATATGCTAGCGATATGCCCCCATTGTCTATGATGGGAATACCCCTTTAAGTTCTCAGGGACCACCTGCTGGTCATGATTTGAAAATATCCCACAGAATTAATACCTGTGGTAAGCTCTGATGCATGGATACCAAGTATATCATCTTCTCAATACTAAGGAAATCCTGAAAATGTGACCTGCTGGTGGGCCCCTGAGGACCGGAGTTGAGGGACACCGCCTTAGATGATGAGTCGCAAGAACCGGTTGCTGCTTCATATCACTCGGCTTCCCTTTCAACAGTGGCCAGAGGTTGGTTGAACAATCATCTGGTGAGCGAACCCTTCGTAGACACGGACATACACCTTCTTAGTCTATATTGGTCAGCTAAAAGGATCATTGGTCACATTTCACATATGAATGATCATTTTGGTTGGAAATCCTCCATTTTGATGAACTTTAGAATGGACACTGCTTGGCTGTGTCAATTGGTCAATCAGTTTCACAAATATAATTTGCATTAACTCCTTTTGGGACATTTCTCGCAATAACATCTTAAATTGATTTAAATTGGACCTTGGGGTTTCAGCTACTCATCTGATTCCATTTGCTTTTGCCTTCAAGCGTGTGTTTTGTTTTGTTTTTTTTCAAAAGTGAAATTGTGAGGAATTGAGTATTAAGGGATATTTACAACTTTTGGGGACATTCTTCTTTATAATTGCATTGTACTCATTTTGAACTACAAATCATTTTTTTAATTGGTGTTTATTAAAAATGTTGAACCCCTCAAAAAATAGAAACTTCCATGAACTCACTATGCCCATCATGAAATACCTTGGGGTGTTTTCTTTCCAAAATGGGGTCACTTGTGGGGTAGTTATACTGCCCTGGCATTTTAGGGGCCCTAATGTGTGCGAAATAGTTTGAAATCAAAATCTGTAAAAAATGACCTGTGAAATCCGAAAGGTGCTCTTTGGAATGTGTGCCCCTTTGCCCATCATGGCGGCAAAAAGTGTCACACATGTGGTATCGCTGTACTCAGGAGAAGTTGGCGAATGTGTTTTGGGGTGTCATTTTACATATACCCATGCTGGGTGAGAGAAATATCTCGGCAAAAGACAACTTTGTATAAAAAAAAAAAGGGAAAAGTTGTCTTTTGCCAAGATATTTCTCTCATCCAGCATGGGTATATGTAAAATGACACCCCAAAACACATTGCCCAACTTCTCCTGAGTACGGCGATACCAGATGTGTGACACTTTTTTGCAGCCTAGTTGGGCAAAGGGGCACACATTGTAAGGCTCCATTCAGACGTCCGTATGTTTTGCGGATCCGATCCATGGATGCGTGGATCCGTAAAACACATACGGACATCTGAATGGAGCCTTGCAGGGGGGTGATCAATGACAGGGGGGTGATCAGGGGTTTATAAGGGGTTAATAAGTGACAGGGGGGGGGGGGGTGTAGTGTAGTGGTGGTTGGTGCTACTTACAGAGCTGCCTGTGTCCTCTGGTGGTCGATCCAAGCAAAAGGGACCACCAGAGGACCAGGTAGCAGGTATATTAGATGCTGTTATCAAAACAGCGTCTAATATACCTGTTAGGGGTTAAAAAAAATCACATCTCCAGCCTGCCAGCGAGCGATCGCCGCTGGCAGGCTGTAGATCCTATCTCTTACCGGCCGCTCCTGTGTGCGCGCGCACGTTCACAGGAAGTCACGCGTAGACGCGTGACTCTGCCTGGGACAGCCGCCTCCGGACCGCGATCCTGCGTTAGGCGGTCTGGAGGCAGTTAACCACTACCCGACTGCTTAACGCAGGGTTGCGTCCTGCGGGCGGCCGGGTTATTCCTTGTTGACGCGCGGTCGCGAGATTTCCTGTGAACGCGCACTCACAGAAGCGGAAGGTAAACTAGTTGATCTACAGCCTGCCAGCGGCGATCATTCGCTGGCAGGCTGTAGATGCAATTTTTTTTTTTTTTTTTTTTTTTTTTTTTTAAACCCTTGAAAGGTATATCAGACGCTATTTTGTTAACAGCGCCTGATATACCTGCTACCTGGTCCTCTGGTGGTCCCTTTTGCTTGGATCGACCACCAGAGGACACAGGTAGCTCAGTAATAAAAAGGCACCACACTACACCCCCCCCCCCCCCCCCGTCCCGTCACTTATTAACCCTTGATCACTCCCCTGTAAGGCTCCATTCAGACGTCCATGTGTGTTTTCTGGTTCCGCATAACACTGACACCGCGGATCTGCAAAACACGGACACCGGCAATGTGCTTTCCGCATTTTGCGGATCCGCACATTGCCAGAACTATGTAGAAAATGCCTTTTCTTGTCCGCAATTGTGGACAAGAATAGGACATGTTCTATAGGCTCTAAAAAAAACGCAGTGTTCGCCCGATCAGGCCTGATCTTGTGCGCACACTTGCGATTAGTCCGCCCCACCGCAGTGACAGAAATATTATTTTTTCTGATCACTGCAAAAACACCGTAAAATTGCTGCGGCGCTATAAAAGGATCACTTTTGAGGGGCATGGCGAGTTCATAGAAGATTTTTTTTTTTATTTTTTTTTTTTTTTGGGGCACAAGTTTGCGGAAATTATTATTTTCTTATCTTACAAAGTCTCATATTCCACTAACTTGTGACAAAAAATAAAATCTCACATGAACTCGCCATACCCCTCACGGAATCCAAATGCGTAGAAGAAGTGACACTGTTTTGCAGCCTAGGTGTGCAAAGAGGCCCAAATTCCAATGATAACTTTTTAGGAGGGCATTTTTAGGCATTTGGATTCCAGACTTCACGCTTTAGGGCCCCTAAAATGCCAGGGCAGTATAAATACCCCACAAGTGACCCCATTTTGGAAAAGATGACACCCCAAGGTATTCCATGAGGGGCATGGCGAGTTCCTAAAATATATATATATTTTTTTTTTTTTTTGGCACAAGTTACAAAATCATTTTCCGCTAACTTGTGCCCAAAAAAATATATTCTAGGAACTCGCCATGCCCCTCACGGAATACCTTGGGGTGTCTTTTTTCCAAAATAAGGTCACTTGTGGGGTATTTATACTGCCCTGGCATTTTAGGGGCCCTAAAGCGTGAAGTCTGGAATCCAAATGCCCTCCTAAAAAGTTATCATTGGAATTTTTTTTACATATACCCATGCTGGGTGAGAGAAATATCTCTGTAAATGACAACTTTTAAAAAAAATTTTTTTATACAAACTTGTAAATTTACAGATTTCTTTCACCCAGCATGGGTATATGTAAAAATACACCCCAAAACACATTGCCCTACTTCTTCTGAGTACGGTGATACCACATGTGTGACACTTTTTTGCAGCCTAGGTGCGTAAAGGGGCCGAAATTCCAATGAGTAGCTTTAGGCTTTACAGGGTTGCTCACAATTTAGCCCTGCCCAAAATGCCAGAACAGTAAACACACCCCACAAATTACCCCATTTTGGAAAGAAGACACCCCAAGGTATTTGCTGAGAGGCATAGTGAGTCCATGAAAGATAGAACTTTGTTACAAGTTAGCGGAAAGGGAGACTTTGGGAGAAAAAAATAATAATAATAATTTCCGCTAACTTGTGCCAAAAAAAAAAAAAAAACTTCTATGAACTCTCCATGCCCCTCACGGATAACCTTGGGGTGTCTTCTTTCCAAAATGGGGTCACATGTGGGATATTTATACTGCCCTGGCATTTTAGGGGCCCTAAAGCGTGAGAAGAAGTCTGGAATCCAAATGCCTAAAAATGCCCTCCTAAAAGATACTCATTGGGATTTGGGCACCTTGGCGCATCTTGGCTGCAAAAAAGTGTCACATGTGGTATCGCCGTACTCAGGAGAAGTAGGGCAATGTGTTTTGGGGTGTATTTTTACATATACCCATGCTGGGTGAGAGAAATATCTCTGTAAAATGACAACTTTGTATAAAAAAAATATACAAAGTTGTCATACAGACGCGCACCGCGCAGGCGCGAGAGTTCGTCCGCTGGCTCAGAGGGAGGATCGCATTCCAGAGGAGATGGGCGGGCTGGAGGGACGCGCTGGGCGGCATTTTGTGCGAGTAGACCGAGCCTCTAGGTGCTGAAAAGACGCCCCCATAGCACCTAAAGGCTCATTAGCATACCAATAAGTTCGTTTTTTAGGCAAACGGCTGCACACAAAGGTATTATAATAGCATTGTTTGGTAGAGCAGACACTAGCGGATCGCTAGTGTCTGATAGCTAATTGGGTCAAAACGAGGTAATAGAAACCCGTAATGGGGGTGAGCTGAGCTGGTTAAATAAAAAAAAAAATTAAAAACACCCAAAATATTAAGTTTATGTAACCCCTTCCCAATTTTACATATATACACAATAAAAAAATAAACATATTTAAAGGTCCAAACGAATAAAATATTAAACATGATCTATGTGGTGAACGCCGTAACAGAAAAATAGGATAGGAATGTTCGATTATGGGCTGACGGTCAATAAAATGTGGAAAGCATTCGGGGTTTTTTCGTGTGGCATCGAGTATCGCAATACTTTTTTTATGGTATCGAAATCAATTCAAAATTTTGGTATCTTTACAACTCTACTCCTAAACGTCTTTATGGCCTCCTCTCCTCCCTTCAGAGACAGCCTAGCCGGTTTTCCCCTCCATTGTTTGGAGAGTGCTAGTCCTACGCAAGTTCCTATCTCCTATGCGGCGTTTGAAATGCGTGGGTTTACTACAAAGATTCTCTTCCTTGTCCAGAGTCTCGTCACCTACAGTACATCTCACAAGTGGGGAAGTTTTAGGATTTTTTAATTTAAAAAATGTGAATGTTTAAAGTGCATAATGATTCACTTTTTTCTTCTGCCCGTGATCCCCAGCCCTGGTAATAGCTTCTGAGAGCGCCCATCTTCAGTTTGGTCAGGGACCCCATCAGAAGCTCTGCACGTGCCTGGCTATTGATCAGCGGGATTACTCTATTTCATCTGTATTGATCATGTAATTGCTTGATCTCAAATCTCATTTAGACGTTGCGTTCCTTCCCTATTGCTTTTCACTTTCTTTGTTACTTTCGCTGCTCCAGCATCGTGACCAATTCAGTAATGTGAGTGGGGGAGGGAAGATCCTGGCGGCTTGCCTTGGTATGCTTCAGATGTATTAATTACAAAGTTGAAGGTTTTGCTGTTTTTAAAGGAATTGGCTTTTTTTTTTTAACTGCTGCCTGTTTTTTGTTGCTTCCGTATATTGTATGTAGCTATAAAGGCAGTTATCATCTATAGGTCCCATCAATGCCGTAAAAAACCTAAAGACCCGTAACAGAATACTTCATTTTCCACACCAGACTAATGGTGAACTCCTTGCCAACATGTTGGCTTGTAGTCAGTGAACTGTAACTGTGGTTTACATTTGTAGATCGAAGTCCATCTGTGTAGGTAATGGCAATCAACCGAAATTAGAACTCTTGACCACTGGATGTGACGTGATCCCATCTACAGACAGCTAGCATGTAGTGTTGAGCAATTGAAAAATGTTAGGAACCTTTCCTAATCGCTGGCCACAGCTCTAAACTGCTCCCCTTGCATTACATGACCATTTTTCATAACACAAGAGGAGCAGGTAAGTGCCATGTCAAAAGGATGTTGATATCAGCTCACCAGGGAGATAAGGAGCTGGATGTGGAACGCTAGAGACCCAACACATCAATGGGTAAGTATGATCTCCAGTGTGGGTCAGCCACTCTGAGGTCTGATATGTTGTATAACTTCTAGACTCCTAATTTACTTATTTTTTACCTTTCATGGGTTGTGCAACATCTAGAATGTTCTTAAATAGACCATGAGCTTTATAGTTCAGGCTCAATTTCTAGAGGGTCTCATTTGGGTGGCATTAATCCTTACATTGCAGACTATACATTGCCATAGGATATGACCTGACCAACTTCACCATGTACGTTGACCTAGAAGTAAACATTCAGGTCTACGATTATTTTCACTTCTTGAAGATAACCTTATGGGATATTAGAGAAGACACGTGACTCCAGTTCTAATCCTGCTAATTTAGAATTAATTCCTAACTAATTGGCAGGCAATATTTTTGGAAGCTTAGGCTGGTGGTTTTTGCTCAAATTGGAATCCAAAATGGAAGCCTCCAGACGATTATTGAAAAAGTCCTTCTTAGTTGTCTTCCTTCCCCTTGGCTCATCCTTCTCAAGATCTACAACCATGGAACATATAACCTCTAACCATGACGATGTTGCAGCTATTTTTGTACTTGGTCCTAGAACATCAGCCAAGTATTGAGTCATTCCATTACTATGCAAATGGAGATGATGAAAGATTCTATCCAGGAGGTGGAACTGATCTAGAACATTTGTTGTTTGAGTGGCTGATTCACTAAGAAATTGGTTTATTCCTCAAATCCTCTTGGAATCCTCCTATGAGTCACTGACCTTTTGAGAGACCTTTTATAATTTTAGCAGATACTATGAGGTTGGCATCCCTGGTCTTACGAATATGTGTATAAAGATTTACTTTCCCGCCCCAATTGCATGAGTAATATTTATTCTATGATCTTGTGCTATTGTTACGGGCATTCTGTACGAGTGACTAATACTGGCTTCGGTGTAATGGAACCATGTTAAGGAGGAATGAAGACCTCTTGTACGAGGTTAAAACGGAAGCCTTAATAATGTTTATTAACCATCATAGTCTCCTATTTTGATTCGTATGATCTTTTTTATACCCGGACTGTGATTTATATAAGGAGTCATCCAGTGGGTAAGAGAGGTTTCTACATCATCTGGATTCTTTACTGTAAGAGATTATGGAACTCTGACCAAGGTAAGTTGTCACCATGTGGTCGCTAAAAGTATTTTAATGGGGCCTGGATGTGCCTCGTGAGTGTAATATGTCATCTTTTAAATCATTGGTCCAGGGATTTGTCCTGAAGGAGCTTTTCTTTTTAAGATGAGGAGAAGGAGCCTTTACGTCGTCAGAGTTTTGTCTTCCTTTGCATCATCCTTACACAGCAGTAGACTGAAGTAGAAGAACTTGCATCATTTGTTCAATCCCACCATTTGTATTACTATGATAAGGTCCTCCATCCCCCAGAAACAGCACCAGTTTTGTCTACTGGCGGATTCTAGTATTGCAGATGGCCATGGTCAAGAGTAGGGATTTTTCTTGGAAAAATAGGTTTTTCAAGTCTCATGCAATATAGGCCTAATGGACTAATGATGTGTGAACAAACACAATAAAATCAATGAGTAAGTGTGCTGTCTGTGGAAAAGGCAGATAACATATTTCTGTGAAAAACAGATATGACCAAGGCCTTAAAAACTTCTAAAAAATGTTTTTATGTCCCTTATGAAGAACTATATGGGGTCATTTTTTAAACTGGTGTAAAGTAGAACTGGCTTAGTTGCCCATAGGAACCAATCCGATTCCACCTTTCATTTTCCAAAGGAGCTGTCAAAAATGAAAAGTGGAGTCTGGTTGCTATGGGCAACTAAGCCACTTTACACCAGTTTGATAAATGACCCCATATGTGTCTCTGTGGTTAAGGATTACCACCATTGTGGGGGAGATTTATCAAAACTGGTATAAAGAACAAACTGATTTAGTTGTCCCAAGCAACCAGATTTCAGGTTTCATTTTTCAAAGGACCTGTGAAAATTAAAAGGAGAAATCTGGTTGGTTGCTATGGGCGACTGATAAATTTGTCGTCCCCGGCCCCCGTGTGTCATTTCACAAGGAAAGTGGGCAGAGGGATTGTTGTTGGACATGTCTGCAGGATCAGACTACATACGTTTGTAATCTGTAACCATGGAGATAAGGAGGTCTCCATATGAGCTGTCTCTGTTCTTCCTTTTTATGCCTTCAAGCTCTATGGTGATGCAGAAGTATGAAGAGAAGTGATCTTCCACCCCCCCAACGTACTGCCTGTGCAGCTTGAGGTGGCCATACACCTTTTTCTAAAGTTGATCAAAATGGACAATTTCAACCAAAATGGATATTAGACGGCTGAAATGTAAGAACGAACGATTGTTTTAGCCGACCGATGAAGGACCATTATCGTTGGAATTCAAGTCAGCTGTGTTTAATGTTTTCATCCATGCTCCCGTTTCACTAAACATGTATGGCCAGTTTAAACAAATGTGACAGAAAATATGGACCAAAATGAGTTTTGTTCACTAGATAATTGCTCAACCATCAACCAACATCTTCTCTGTAATGTGTGTCCACCTTTAGACTTCAGCATGGATGTAGCTCTCTACTTCATCTGGACCAAGAGTTTCTCTACGCAATTCTTTCACAACAAAGTATAGAGATTCTACTATGAGACTTATCCTTTTTATTTAATCTCCAGTTCTGCTCATTAATGGCCGCCCTATAGGTTGTCATCCTCCACAAATTGACAGGACAGCCGATGGGCATATTGTTGTTTTTTTTTTTTGTTTTTTTTTTAACTTTGGGTGGGGAGCAGTAAATATGCCTTCACAATATGTTCTATAGTGTGTAAAAGTTTTCCAAGTCTTAGGTAACTCTGCCTGGTCTTCATATACACAGGAAGGTTTGGGTGCGGGGGTGCAGTCATGGAGCCAACACCTAAATCTGCCTGGAATGAGTTCATTACTCAGTCTGTTTGCTTGGATTGTTATTGATCCTAGGCTGTCACATTTCATTGGTGCTAATGGGATATGAAAAGCCTTCAGTAACCAGAGCGGCCGTCTCATTCTCCTGCAGTATAATCCCTCGCCTCGACTGCGTTTTTATGCTGGGCTTGTAGTTTTTGGATGCTGCTCTTGGCCGCTGTTATTCCTTAATAGCAATTATAACACATAATGGCTCAACAAGCATCTACCTGCCGAACGTGGAATAGAAAAGAGATAAGATTTGTCTGTCTAAGGTCTAACTCTTGAGATACTTGGCACACTGGTCTTCAGAATGCAAGACTTTTTTGACCCAGTCACCACTTAGGGATTTTAGGTGGACATTTATCTTCAGTATCTATAGTCCTAATCAAATATACTTGTATACATTTCACCCTTGGTATGATAACTCAACAGAACATCACTTTGGTTCCCCTTTAGGTATTGAACCCATGGCTTCCAGACTAGAAGCTTTTAATCCCTCCTCTTATTTGATGGACTCCTTGACAGTCCAAGTTTCTTCAATATATATAATTTGCAAAGGGATAGAAAACCTTACCTATAGCATTAATTGCTATTTTTAGGAGGCAACATGGACCTAAAATGAGACTTTTGCAAGAAGACAGTGGTATGATGCCAGTTATCACATGGCCCATAATTTTTAAGATTTGTCCTTCCGTTCCACTTTGTCTCCGTATCCAACCTTGGCACAATAGTCCAAATGTATATATTGTATAAACTACATTTTGATGATGCCACTGAGAGCCTTCATTTCATGGCCTCCAGGTTCCAAGGCCATAATCCTAAATCCTGTTTGTGTGGATCTGTTTTCAGTCCAGGTTCCTCCTATAAATAGAAAATGGTAGCCACTGAATATATTGGTAGCGTTTGTCATCATTTGTGATAGTAATCTCTGTGAACCTTACAGCTGGTGAGACAGTTGCCCTTTACTTAGAGCCTCCTTTGTGTTTGAGGCACAATAGTGGTCTACGTCTGATATTGGACATATTGTCGTTAGTATCTCCCTCACAGATAAAACTGGTCAATGTATAACTTTAAAAAGATGGAATTTGATCCAGTAAGTTTAATTCAGTGGTGAGAGGTTTTGACATCTCCTTGTAGACCTTGTAATATGGAGCTCTTCTCGACCTTCAGAGGCAATATTGTCAGATGCCTAACGCCCTTTGATTACATTTTTAACTTCCATCATCTTGTGCCCATGACATTCTTCTAGGGAGTGAGTAGCCCATCGACTTCCTCCTTCTGTGTCGAAGACTCTGTTCTTTTGACCCCTTGAGTTGCTTTTTGGAGGGTTCTACTGTAAAAACGAGTCTGTCCTGATTTTGTGTATATCCATTTTTTACATTAATCTACTTACGATGCTAATGGCTAAAGTAGTTGCCTATTTTCTACCATTTTCTACCAAATCTTCATTCAGGGAGTAATGTTTGCTTATTCCGGCACAACTGGTGACAAGAAAACTGCTTCATTCAACGTTGTCGATGTCCTCAACCATGTTATGGACCACAATGTAGGAACCATCATATGATTGATATGGCACTGCCCTTTCGTCTCCCGTTTTAAACAAAAGGCAGAAAACAGATGTGAACAAAACCTAAAGGAGAACTAAGGCACACCTGAAAGCTGTTTCATAGTTTAGCTAAGTAGGCTACCTGCTGCTCCTTTACCCATGTGTCCCCAGACAAATGTGGGTCCACGTTGTCTCATTTCCAGCCCCTCTGACTTCATAAATGGTCAGAACGCATTGGTGTTGCACCCACATGGTATTCAGGTGACATCCAATTAATTTCACTCCAAAACAATTTCTAAGCCTCAGGGTGACGCAGGTTTAGTTCGATGCACTTGGTGTCAATAGGAATTAAAATGAGACCGTAGCCCCCAGAGAGAAAGGGAGTCTGACGACGAAATAAATGAGAATTAGAGCCGCAGAATATGATCGGGCCTCCGATCAATACTGATTCAGGGCAAAGGGTCGCCTGATAATGCAAGAGCTTTATCCTTTATTAACTTAGTATCAAGCCGCCTTACTTCAAGGGTTAAAGTATCTGCCTCAGAACCCCCCTCTGGTCTCCTGGGACTGCACACTGGGTTATCATTTTAAGTAACTCTAATGCAGCGTGTGATGGAAGGTGCCACTCGCTGGTGACAGACAGATCTCCGCAGAACAGGCGAGAGACTGGAGCGCTCACCTCCGAAGGTAAGACTCTGCACTGGAGTCCAGACAAGAACGGAAGGGAACGGGGAGTTTTCATAGCAACATAAAGTTCCATTGCCATTTAGATGTTATTTTCATTTGCAGTGTCTTCATTTTATATTATTTTTGTTACTGTTTTTCTATAGTTTTTTTTCTTCTTTTCCATTACAATGATTTATATTTTATATATTTTTTTTTTTTCAATTTTCTATTCTCTTACTCGAATTTCGGTTTCATTGATTTTTATTTTTTCTATTTTAAAAGATTTTATTTATTTAGTATTTTTATATATGTATAATTTTTTAATATTTTTTTCAATTGTTTTGTTTTATCTTTTCAACAAACCCGACTGGCTTAGATGATTGGTTATTACATTTATGTGCAAGCTTAGGATTATAGACAATATACTGACAATGTACTTGGCAATATACTGCTCAAACCGTATGCACATATTGTACCTGTATTTACTCATTGTAATTTTTGTTGTACTTTTTTTAACCAGAACTGGAATTGCTATTCCCTAATTCCTATATTTTTTTCTTCATATTCTTAACCTTTTCAAAATGAAAACAATGTCTTTGTATATATAAAAAAAAAACCCTAAAGGCAGCCATATTCTGTTATTTAAAAAAAAAAACTTTTTATCCTTTTTTTCTAATGTTTTAAAAAAATTAAGCATGCCGTTTCTTGATTAATGTAATGTAAATAATAAAATGCCTTTTAAAATTGAAAAACCAAAAAAAATTAAGAATACAAAATAATTTTTTATTTATTTTTTAACTTTTTTTTTAAACTTTTTTTTATCAAACTGATGCTCAAGCAGTAACATTTTAAACTGATTATAAAATCTAAAACTATAATGTATTCTTGTGAAAATCTAAATTGGACATCTGATTTTACTTTCTGTATTAGAACAGTTTTTTTTTTGTTTGTTTTAGATGAGTGTAGTGAATATT
This sequence comes from Bufo gargarizans, assembly GCF_014858855.1. NCBI lineage: Eukaryota > Metazoa > Chordata > Amphibia > Anura > Bufonidae > Bufo > Bufo gargarizans. The sequence continues at coordinate 91,546,631 of NC_058090.1, read as the reverse complement.
AGACTCATTTATGTGTGCAGATTTGTAATATTGACCATGTACTATTGTATCATGTCATCTCAGATTTCCAAACTTTAGTTGGCATAAGATAATTGAGGCAATCTAATGATGTCAATGGAAAAATAAAAAGTCCTAAAAAATCTAAATTAATAATATTAATAAAATCCTAAAACTATATAATAGTAGTAAAAAAAAATAATAGTAATCCCTAAAACAAACATGATTTTATAAAAATTTTTTTAAAGGGGTTCTTCACCCCCGGGGCTTCTGGCAGACTTTTATGTCATTTATGATTCATTTAAAAAAAATAAAAATAGAAATTTCCAAAATAAATTATCTGGGTTCCCGTGCAGTACTGTAGCTTACAGAGCCAATTACATGGTGGGTTCCAGAATAAGTGAGCCCAGCCCTACTTCTTACAAGCAAGATTCTGTATGCAGACTTAACAATTCTGGACTTCGGAGGCTGGAGTGTATGCAAATTTTGCTTCAAGGGGTTCTCCGGGAACTAAGAAAATGAAAATACTTAAATATTAATTCATTATAAATATATTCCCAAATACCTTTCATTAGTTATAATGGCTTGTTTTGTCCTGGGAGCAATCATCAGGAGAAATAAAATGGCCACCATCCTACTAGTACACATAAAACCTGTCCTTATTACACAGGAGGACAAGTTAAAGAGCTGCACCATCTTCCTCTCTTTTCAGGGATTTTCAGGGATTTTCAGGGATTATGGTCCTGAATACAGTTTAATATGATCTTCAGATGAATATCTGTAGGAATGGAGTTCATTAGGAGACATGACATAGTGGAGAGGATAGTGAGGTGTAGATAATGAGCAGCAACACTTGTATGCAGTCTCCATTACCACAGTCTGTCCTCTATGTCCTTCATGTCTCCTCATGAACTCCATTCCTACAACGATTCAGCTGAAGATCTTATCACCTGTATTCAGGATCATGATTCCTGACAAGCAGAGCAGAGAGGAGGATGAGGCAGCTCTTTACCTCAGTGCTGTGAAGTAACTTGTCCTCCTTTGTGATTAGGACAGGGTTTTGTGTGTACTGATAGGACGGCGGCCATTTTATTTCTCCTAATGATTGCTCCCTGGACAAAATGAACCATTATAGCTAATGAAATGTATTTGGGAATATATTTATACAAAAGTAATTAAGTATTTTCATTTTCTTAATTCCCGGAGAATCCCTTTAAGTAATGAACATATGTCCAGTTTGGAAGCCATACCCAGCTAAGTGGGGCGGGACTTAAGAATGTCCTAGGTTTTGGAATTCAAATGTTAGAATGTAGGTGAATGTTCTCGAGCCAACCTATGGGGACAAATGATTTTCCATTCATATATGTGGCCTTCAGGAGGATCAAATGATGCCCTCTAATTGAACACTAAGAAGAATCTGCCCAATACTACAGGATATAGTGTGGCCTTCAGGAGGAGAATCTAAGAAGAATCTGCCCAGTACTACAGGATATAGACATGTCTTGATGATATAGATGGAAAGATATGAAATGTCAAATGGCGGATAGATGTGGTGGGTCCTAGCTCCAGCTTCATGCATATTAGATGAATATTGGCCAAACCCACAATTGTTGGTTGCGAGTGAAACCATCCAATGTGTATGTGGGCCACTTAACGCTTCCTCAACAGAAGATATTGGGGAAAGATGGATTGAGCAGTTGGATTTAAACATGCTCGATCCTTTTCTTCTCAGGGAGATAAGCCATGACTTTGGCTGAGCGTGCCCAAATGGGTCAACAATTATCTTGTGTATGGCCAACCTATGGTGAGAACATGAGTCCTTGACTCTGTCTCAGCCACCGATGGTTGGGGAAAACCTTTTATTGACTTAGATAAGGGTCTAAGAGGTGGAACCTTCTTCTATAAAACATTCCTTTCCTTATCCTGTGGAAGTCCTTTAAATTTTCTCTACATGTATGGCTCTGACATTAGAAAATCAATTCTGTGGACCACTTTTGAAGCCATGCCTTGTCCTTTAGTGGACTCTCTAGTAACGTTTATATGAGCCCCAAAAAAACTATGTAGAAGCTGTAGCAATCTACAGCTATGTCTCCCTCTAGTGGTTACACAGCCAGACAGAATTTTATCCTTTTAGATCTGTTACTGGAAGCAAGTAAGCTCTGTAGATGGAGGCCTCATTTCTTCGGTCCGTCAGAATGTCTCCCCACCCCAGGAGAACGTTATTCATCCACGGTTAATCCCATCACTCGTTGCCCTGTCTTTGCCTCCTTCGGACGACCTTTCTGATGTTTTCTTACCTCATTTAGGATTGTCAGACCGGAGTACAAAAGCTTTATTAAATCCTATTTCCCCCAGAGACACAAAGCGAGGAAATGAAGGCGAGTCAGTGGAGGGGAGCACAGGCCTGCTGCACACAGACTGCAGTCAGGAGCTATGTATCAAGTGCTGGCATTCAGCAACGGGAGAGATGCCAAGATCACACAGGAATGGATGCCTTGGTAATTCCCTGCAAAACATACAGTAGGTGTGGAAGTGAAGCCCTGGCTGAGACATGCAGTTATTTATCTACAGGACGGCGTTAATACACTGACGTCAACCTGCAAAAATAGAAATCCAACGTTATTTGTGTCTCAGGATGACATCTCTGATATCAGGTCACTAAAGATTTCCTGAAGCCACAAAATACAAAAACATACAACCTAAAAATAACCAAGAGCAAAATCAAATACATTCTGCTGCATAGGAGCAGTATTATAGTAGTTATATTCTTGTACATAGGGGGCAGTATTATAGTAGTTATATCCTTGTACATAGGAGGCAGTATTATAGTAGTTATATTCTTGTACATAGGAGCAGTATTATAGTAGTTATATTCTTGTACATAGGAGCAGTATTATAGTAGTTATATTCTTGTACATAGGAGCAGTATTATAGTAGTTATATTCTTGTACATAGGAGCAGTATTATAGTAGTTATATCCTTGTACATAGGAGGCAGTATTATAGTAGTTATATTCTTGTACATAGGAGCAGTATTATAGGAGTTATATTCTTGTACATAGGAGCAGTATTATAGTAGTAATATTCTTGTACATAGGAGCAGTATTATAGTAGTTATGTTCTTGTACATAGGAGGCAGTATTATAGTAGTTATATTCTTGTACATAGGAGGCAGTATTATAGTAGTTATATTCTTGTATATAGGAGCAGTATTATAGTAGTTATATTCTTGTACATAGGAGCAGTATTATAGTAGTTATATTCTTGTACATAGGGGGCAGTATTATAGTAGTTATATTCTTGTACATAGGAGCAGTATTATAGTAGTTATATTCTTGTATATAGGAGCAGTATTATAGTAGTTATGTTCTTGTACATAGGAGGCAGTATTATAGTAGTTATATTCTTGTACATAGGAGGCAGTATTATAGTAGTTATATTCTTGTACATAGGAGGCAGTATTATAGTAGTTATATTCTTGTACATAGGAGCAGTATTATAGTAGTTATATTCTTGTACACAGGGGCAGTATTATAGTAGTTATATTCTTGTACATAGGAGGCAGTATTATAGTAGTTATATTCTTGTACATAGCAGTATTATAGTAGTTATATTCTTGTACATAGGGGGCAGTATTATAGTAGTTATATTCTTGTACATAGGAGGCAGTATTATAGTAGTTATATCCTTGTACATAGGAGCAGTATTATAGTAGTTATATTCTTGTACATAGGAGCAGTATTATAGTAGTTATATTCTTGTACATAGGAGCAGTATTATAGTAGTTTATATTCTTGTACATAGGAGCAGTATTATAGTAGTTATATTCTTGTACATAGGAGGCAGTATTATAGTAGTTATATTCTTGTACATAGGAGCAGTATTATAGTAGTTATATTCTTGTACATAGAAGCAGTATTATAGTAGTTATATTCTTGTACATAGGAGCAGTATTATAGTAGTTATATTCTTGTACACAGGGGCAGTATTATAGTAGTTATATTCTTGTACATAGGAGGCAGTATTATAGTAGTTATATTCTTGTACATAGCAGTATTATAGTAGTTATATTCTTGTACATAGGAGCAGTATTATAGTAGTTATATTCTTGTACATAGGAGGCAGTATTATAGTAGTTATATTCTTGTACATAGGAGCAGTATTATAGTAGTTATATTCTTCTTCTTTTTTTTTGCACATTTCTTTATTAATTTTTGTTACATACATGTGACATCAGAGACATATCCAAGAGAAACATGTCATGTAAACAAGGCATTAAGTAAAAGAAATACAGTATCACATACATTAAATTGCAAGCCGTACAGCAATTGTCAATAGTCTTTGAATAAAACAGCAAATAACATACCCTCACCTCCCCCCTTCTGTCTCCTCGGTCTGTTGCCCCCCTCCCCCCAAATGCCTAGTAAAGTGCCCTGTAACTACCAGAAGTCAGAATCACCCGGTCTAAGGTACTTTCAACACCCCCAAGCTCTCTTTTAGGTCTTCCGTCAAATACCAGGACGTTAACTTAAATGGAGACAGGATTCGCGGATATTCCGAAGCGGGAGTGTATCTGATCAGGAACAGTTTCCATACTTGATAGAGTTTTTCCCCCAAAAGCTTCTTATTATTCATGGTCTCAAGCCATTCTAAGTGAAACACATGTCGCAATTGGACGAGAACTATGTCTCGAGACGGAGCTGCAGGCTGCAGCCATAACTGCAAAATACAACATTTGGCCCCCATCAAAAGTTTATGACCCAATGGTGCAAAATGCAGGGCTCCGCCATCTCCTTCCTTCCTTCCCTGAAGACAAAGAGGGCTGAATGATCGAGTGCGTGATCACCAATACTGGGGGAATATCTCCCTTAAAACTGCTGATATCACGCAAGATCTGACCCACCTGTGACCAGAAATCGGCCAGCTTTGGACACAGCCACAAGCCATGGAAAAGGTCCGACCCTTCAACATATATTTGGGGCACCCCTTCAATCTGCTGGTATCACCCTCCTTACATGGCATGTTAAAGCCATAAATGGCACGATGTAATATTTTAAGATGGGTTTCTCGCCATAGCTCATTTGTAACCGCTCTATATAGACCAGGACAGACCTGAACAGATATGCGAGTACAAATCCTCCACTCCCAATAGCCCCTTCCATTTGTCAATTTTTTTTTTCCCCTATCCCTAGATCTCCATTTGTCTCGTAAGGACTGGTACAAGTAGGTTATCATGGGTCTAGTCGTAGTCTTGAGAAACAGGTCAAATCATTCCTAGTCCACTCCCGAGACAGGTCTCTAACGAGGCTTCTACCATAACTTCTAACCTGCAGATATGGCAAAAAGTTTGATCCCCGTATCCCCCATCTCTCCTCCATCTCTGCATTGTGGCCCATCTGTCTTCCCCCTCCTTGAACAGGTCACCCATTGTAGTAATCCCTTTCTGGGCCCAGTCACCAAAGAGCTTGTTAGTCCCTCCCAATTGGAAGCCGGGGTTACAAATAACGGAAGATGCTTAGAGAATTGGTAAGACAAATTAAATTGTTTCCTCAAGATCTTCCACGTCAGGACAGTGTCCCTCAATATAAGCGACCTCGTGGCAAATATTGGGAGCTTGGGTATGCTAGTATGCAGCAAGGCCATAAGGTCCTAAGGTTCCTCCAGTTCTGTTTCCACTCTCAAATTGGAATAATAGGACGTTTTATTAGCCCAATCCAATAAGTGACGGCTCAGGCACGTCAAATTGTACCCTCTTAAGTCTGGGAAATTGATTCCCCCGTGTTCCCATCTCAACTTGTCTAGGGAAATACGTGGCCTCTTTCCCTTCCACAAAAATCTCAAGAAACCCGTTCTAATTTCTGAATATCCGCATGTCTGAGCAAAAGTGGGATGGTCTGTAAGGGATATAACATTCTAGATACCCCCATCATTTTTAAATGACATTGCCCCATCAGAGAAATTGGGAGGTTCATCCATCTGTCCAGGTCTGTCAGTATTCTAGAGATCAGCGGTGGGAAATTAATTGGTACAGTGAGTGAGGGTCTTTCCCCACCCTAATGCCCAAATAGGTAATGTGGGCCTTGGCTCTAGTAAAAGGTAAACTTGTCAACCCACGCTGGGATCCCCCACTATCCGAAGACAACGTTAGCAACTCGCATTTGGCCATATTAACACTGTAACCCGAGTAGGAGCCAAAGACCCTCAGCTCCTCGAAGATTCTTCCTATATGATCTTGGGGTTGAGCTAGAAAGAGGATGATGTCGTCAGTGAACAAGGCCGTTTTCAATCGCCTGTTACCTATCCTTATCCCCTCAAAGAGGTCAGACTGGTTCAGGCTTCTGGCCAGAGGTTCTAGAGCTAGGTTGAAAAGAAGGGCGATAGGGGACACCCCTGTCGTGTGTCTTTCTGTAGAGGGAAAGGGCTAGAAAGGAAACCCTGTGTATAAACTCTCGCCTTGTGGTTTTTATAAAGCTGAGACAGGAAAGTCCGAAAAGGTCCCACAAACCCCATCTTGTCCAATACCACCTCCAGCCATGCCCCCCGGACATGATTAAATGCCTTTTCGGCGTCCAGAGTGAGCATGGCTGGAGTCTCCCCCTTCTCGGGATGATAACTAACCCTGTCCAGAACCGTTAGCACATTCCTTATATTAATAACCGCCGACCTCCTTGCTCGGGGGCAATCAGAGTAGGCAACATAGTCGCCAAGCGTTCAGCCATTATTTTGGAGAGTATTTTCGTATCAACATTTATGAGGGAAATGGGCCTATACGACCGAGGGTCCAGCAAGTCTTTCCCCGATTTGGGTAGCAATTTAACGTAGGACATGTTCTCCCTGTCTAGGGGCGCCTTTCCCCTCAGCACCTCGGTATACAGCTGCAGCAAGACTGGAGACACCTGGGTAAGCAAGGTCTTATAATACTCCCCCGAATAGCCATCAGGTCCTGGGGCCTTGGAGTTACCCAGGTGACGTATGACCGTCTGGAGCTCCCCCCATGGAAACATCTGCATTTAGCTGCGCAACCTGGTCCTGCGTGAGTGACGGCAATTGTACCCGACTTAAAAGAGTATCTGTAAGGCCTGCAGTGACAGGATCTTCATACAGGGATTTATAATATTCCCCCACTATTCTGTTGAGACTGGCTGGATCAGTAACCACCTAGTTAGCAGGGCCCCCTAAGGGCAGATATAAATTGTGGGCGCCTTCGTCTCTTCGCTAGGTTCGCCACAGATGGCCCGCCTTATTACCAAATCTATGCAGGGTAGCTTCAAACGCAGTGAACCGCAGGGATTCCCTATCTTTAGTGAGCTCGTCAAAATCCTGATGCGCCTCCACCCATCTCCTTCTATTCGCTTCAGTTGGGTTTCCTAAGAAAGCAGTATAAGAAGTCCGAACTCTAGCACTAGCTTCTTCCTGTTGTACCAGCACCTTTTTTTTTCATCCCAAACACATAGTTCATTATCCTCCCCTCTCATCACCACCTTAGATGTATACCAGAACAAACTGGGGTCCTCCATATGCTACTGGTTCGCATCCTGATATTCTTCCCAGCACCCCACTAGCTTATTATGAAAATCCTCTCGGGATAACAACTGGGAAGGAAATCTCCAGAGATAGTCCGGGCCTCTGGGGAACTCTGCACTAAGAACCAACTCTACCGGGGCATGATCCGCAATTACAAGGTCCCCCCACAGTCGCCATCTCCACCCTCCCTCTCAGAGAATGGTGGCACTAAGATATAATCTAAGCGAGACCACGACTCTCTCGCGTGGGAATAGAAGGAGTAGCACCGCTCATCAGGATGCATCTGTCGCCAAGGATCGACCAGCTCCGTTGCCTGCATCAATGCTGACAACACCCCATCTTGGGACATAGCGACCCCTTATAGTAGTTATATTCTTGTACATAGGAGCAGTATTATAGTAGTTATATTCTTGTACATAGGGGGCAGTATTATAGTAGTTATATTCCTGTACATAGGAGCAGTATTATAGTAGTTATATTCTTGTACATAGGAGCAGTATTATAGTAGTTATATTCTTGTACATAGGAGCAGTATTATAGTAGTTATATTCTTGTACATAGGAGGCAGTATTATAGTAGTTATATTCTTGTACATAGGGGGGCAGTATTATAGTAGTTATATTCCTGTACATAGGAGCAGTATTATAGTAGTTATATTCTTGTACATAGGAGCAGTATTATAGTAGTTATATTTTTGTACATAGGGGGCAGTATTGTAGTAGTTATATTCTTGTACATAGGAGCAGTATTATAGTAGTTATATTCTTGTACATAGGAGGCAGTATTATAGTAGTTATATTCTTGTACATAGGAGGCAGTATTATAGTAGTTATATTCTTGTACATAGGAGCAGTATTATAGTAGTTATATTCTTGTACATAGGAGGCAGTATTATAGTAGTTATATTCTTGTACATAGGAGCAGTATTATAGTAGTTATATTTTTGTACATAGGGGGCAGTATTGTAGTAGTTATATTCCTGTATATAGGAGGTAGTATTATACTAGTTATGTTCTTGTACATAGGGGGCATTATATTCCTTGTGTAGTAAAATGTCCTACTTAATTTATGTTCTCATTGCAGTTGCTGCTTCTCTTCTTCGCTCCTTATGGCAGCTCATACTCTTTGTTTCTGTGGCATATGCACTCCCTGTGTCTCTCTCTTCCCATCCATCCTCTTTAGTCTTGCCTACAAATCTGTACAGGTTTTTACTGCCAAAACTGTTAATCCTGTGTGTACAATTGCAAATGACCATCGCAGAATCCTCTCTGACCAGTCTGTTAGGTCTCCTGTTGTCCCATAATCCTCTTGGCCTAATAGCATTAAACGGCTTTAAGCAAACAAGAGTATTGACCTCAGCCTTGAGTTATATTAGTCGGGGAAGGGCCAATCACCTGTGATGATCCCGGGCATCCCCCATGAGGGAGTTAATGAGCTTGACATGGGATTTACTGGGATGAGGTGGAATAGGAGCAGGGAATTATCTCTGACAGTGCCCTGTCTGTTTGCTCGGCAGTGTCCGGCGTGAGACCTTTTTCCTTCCCAGCCGCTAATTCTGCCGTCCGCCTAATAATCATCTTTTCAGTTTGCTTAGTGTAATAGCTCATTGAGAAAATCACAGCTGGGATTAAAGTCATGAGACCAAGACAGAAAATCCAAACCTGGAACATTGCCCTAATAAATCTGGTTAATGTACCCTGTACACCACCTAGAACCTAAGGTGTACAGGTCCTTCTAAAAAATTAGCATATTGTGATAAAGTTCATTATTTTCTGTAATGTACTGATAAACATTAGACTTTCATATATTTTAGATTCATTACACACAACTGAAGTAGTTTAAGCCTTTTATTGTTTTAATATTGATGATTTTGGCATACAGCTCATGAAAACCCCAAATTCCTATCTAAAAAAATTAGCATATTTCATCCGACCAATAAAAGAAAAGTGTTTTTAATACAAAAAAAGTCAGCCTTCAAATAATTATGTTCAGTTCTGCACTCATACTTGGTCGGGAATCCTTTTGCAGAAATGACTGCTTCAATGTGGCGTGGCATGGAGGCAATCAGCCTGTGGCCCTGCTGAGGCGTTATGGAGGCCCAGGATGCTTCAGTGCGGCGTGGCATGGGGGCAATCAGCCTGTGGCACTGCTGAGGCGTTATGGAGGCCCAGGATGCTTCAATGCGGCGTGGCATGGAGGCAATCAGCCTGTGGCACTGCTGAGGTGTTATGGAGGCCCAGGATGCTTCAATGCGGCGTGGCATGGAGGCAATCAGCCTGTGGCACTGCTGAGGTGTTATGGAGGCCCAGGATGCTTCGATAGCGGCCTTAAGCTCATCCAGAGTGTTGGGTCTTGCGTCTCTCAACTTTCTCTTCCCAATATCCCACAGATTCTCTATGGGGTTCAGGTCAGGAGAGTTGGCAGGCCAATTGAGCACAGTAATACCATGGTCAGTAAACCATTTACCTGTGGTTTTGGCACTGTGAGCAGGTGCCAGGTCGTGCTGAAAAATGACATCTTCATCTCCATAAAGCTTTTCAGCAGATGGAAGCATGAAGTGCTCCAAAATCTCCTGATAGCGGCTGCATTGACCCTGCCCTTGATAAAACACAGTGGACCAACACCAGCAGCTGACATGGCACCCCAGACCATCACTGACTGTGGGTACTTGACAATGGACTTCAGGCATTTTGGTATTTCCCTCTCCCCAGTCTTCCTCCAGACTCTGGCACCTTGATTTCCGAATGACATGCAACAGTCCAGTGCTGCTTCTCTGTAGCCCAGGTCAGGCGCTTCTGCCGCTGTTTCTGGTACAAAAGTGGCTTGACCTGGGGAATGCGGCACCTGTAGCCCATTTCCTGCACACGCCTGTACACGGTGGCTCTGGATGTTTCTACTCCAGACTCAGTCCACTGCTTCCGCAGGTCCCCCAAGGTCTGGAATCGGTCCTTCTCCACAATCTTCCTCAGGGTCCGGTCACCTCTTCTCGTTGTGCAGCGTTTTCTGCCACACTTTTTCCTTCCCACAGACTTCCCACTGAGGTGCCTTGATACAGCACTCTGGGAACAGCCTATTCGTTCAGAAATTTCTTTCTGTGTCTTACCCTCTTGCTTGAGGGTGTCAATGATGGCCTTCTGGACATCAGTCAGGTCGGCAGTCTTACCCATGATTGCGGTTTTGAGTAATGAACCAGGCTGGGAGTTTTTAAAAGCCTCAGGAATCTTTTGCAGGTGTTTAGAGTTAATTAGTTGATTCAGATGATTAGGTTAATAGCTCGTTTAGAGAACCTTTTCATGATATGCTAATTTTTTGAGATAGGAATTTTGGGTTTTCATGAGCTGTATGCCAAAATCATCAATATTAAAACAATAAAAGGCTTGAACTACTTCAGTTGGTGTGTAATGAATCTAAAATATATGAAAGTCTAATGTTTATCAGTACATTACAGAAAATAATGAACTTTATCACAATATGCTAATTTTTTTAGAAGGACCTGTAGACCCTCTGTGGGTAAAATATCCATAATTATTGGAATATTGGTAATTAAATGGGCTGTCCGCTTTAGACAATCACTTTTTATTAGAAGCATCCACTTCTGATGGGCTGATCCCAGTGATCGACTGTGGTGAATCCTACAAGTATTCCGTTTCCCTGCAGTGCCACCACACGGTGAATGAGGTATTACACCTTGTTCAATGAAATCAAAGGGCTGTCATTCTACTAGGTCCTCCAGATACTCTTTTTAGCCAGTGTCTGCTCTGCTAATGGATGACTATCCTACACATCAC